>NW_027434339.1:0-14272 GCF_044706935.1 Curcuma longa
CTGTTGGGTTGCAAAGGTGCAAACATAGTCCCACATCTAAAACACATGGGAAAGATCATGGGTTTAAAAGGATGGAAAGTATCTCCATTGGTATGAGGGCTTTTGGGGAGAGCCCAAGAACAAAACCATGAGGGCTTAGGCCTAAAGTGGACAATATCATGCTATTGTGGAGATACGAACATCCTTTTAGACCCAACAATTGGTATCAGAGCGAGGCTGCACTTCACCGGACTAACCGCCGGATGAGCCATGATCCGGATCTAACCATGTGGGTTGAACCTTAAAAACAAAGGAAGTAGGGGCTCCCGTGTTTGAATCAAGAGGACCAGACACCGGGCAGGAAGTCCTAGTAGGTCGGGTAAACCGAGGGGCATAAAGTCCTGGTTACAAATGGGCAGGAAGTCCTGGTTGCGGCTGGGCAGGAAGTCCTAGTAGGTCAGGATGGACAGAGGGGCAGGAAGTCCTGGTGGGTCGAAGATTCAGACATCAAACGGAGGCTTTCCGTTTGAGGGGGGGTCTGTGGTCCTTTATTTAAGGGGGATTGTTGAGTTGCAAAGGTGCAAACATAGTCCCACATCTAAAACACATGGGAAAGATCATGGGTTTAAAAGGATGGAAAGTATCTCCATTGGTATGAGGCCTTTTGGGGAGAGCCCAAGAACAAAACCATGAGGGCTTAGGCCCAAAGTGGACAATATCATGCTATTGTGGAGATACGAACATCCTTTTAGACCCAACAGGTTCGGCCACTAAGAGCAAAGAAAGAAAACAAAGCAAAGAAGAAGAAGAAGAGAAAGTAGTGGCCAGCCAAGAGGGAGGAGAGAAAACTAAAGCAATTGCGAAATCGTAGAGATTTCGTATGCTATTCTCTTGTTGTATTTTTTTTCCTTGGCCGCCCACCCCCTCTTTATATAGCCTCCCAATACCCAATCAAGCCAATCCCGCCCCCTCCTTTCAAGGAGTCAATCCGGATTTGTTTCCATAAATAAACTCCAAATCTAGAAAAGAATAGGCGCTGATTATTTCTTCCCTTGATTGCTTGGCGGCCCCCTCAGTTTTTTTATAAAAAAAAATGTTTCCATATTTTGGAAATAAGTGGCCGGCCATAACAAGGGGTTTTGGTTTAATTTTGTGAACCAACTTTGTATTAAAGAGAAATAAAACTGAAGCAAAGAGATCTCATCCATTGGATGCAACTTAACCTCATCTAATGGTTCTAATATAATCTACTTTAATACAACTTAATTGCTCCGATCCAACGGACACAATTAGATGGCTTGGGCGTGGGCTATAGAGAACCAAACTCGGTTCATCTCGTGAATCGGGTTTTGCATTTAAAGAGATTTAAAACCGAACCGGAGAGATCTCGTCCATCGGACGCAACTAGATCTCATCCAACGGTTCTAATCTAATCTCTTTTGATCCTCTTTATTTATTTCGATCCATTGGATGCAACTTGATCTAATCCCATGGATACAAGCTGATCTCATCCACTAACTCATCCTATGGTTGAGAACCAATCTCATCCATCGGTAGAGATTAAATCTCATCCGACGGCTGAGAACTAATCTCATCCGTTTGATTGCATCTTTTAGAGATTTCTTTAGGCTACAGCAGGGACCTCGAGGAGGTATTGGATCTGGCCTTCTGATGGGTTTTGAATCCCATATTCTACCCCGAATACACACCTACATCCATCAACAACGATCCATTCCACTAGAGGATCATTGTTGCACTACCAATCCAATCCCCAAATTACGTTATGGGTTCCTTCTTATTATTTTATGCATTGCTCCCCGTGTTTAAGATATCGTATGTCCGTCAATTATCTGAGTTCACTGACAACTCAATAATTGACATCTATGACCTTGAATAGTACCACTCATCCTTATTGTCAGTCGGACTAAGTCCACTTGCAAGATTTGACATGACAATCCTTATGAGCTCTTCAAGGGGACATCATCAGCCCTACTGGGACACGGATTCCTTCTATAATTAACGGCACACCATATAAATAGTAACATCACCCAACTTACCGAGAATATTTGATCTGACGGAAAGATCTCACCCTTTGGTAAATCAAAGTGATAATTACTAAATATATGTGCCCGTTTATTATATCGGGATTAAGAGTGCATAAGTATAATAACAGAGGTCTTGTTCAATTTATGAGTCAGTGTAAATTGAACAACCTCAATGGTCCTACTCAATACACACAAAGTGCACTAGTGTAATTCTACAGTCAAGACAGACAGTCACTGAATTACACTACAACCGTTCCCGATGGTTTGTCCAAAGTCATCTTGGTTGTGAGCCTTAGTTTATAATTCACAAGGGATCGATAATCATGGTCTTCTGTGTCTCACAGACACCAAGTTATCTATAATGTAAATTAAGAAGACTTTATTGTAAAATATACTATTGCAATCATTTGACCAAAATATGATACTTTATTTCATAAATGTTTATATACAAAAGAGCTAGTCTTTTCAGTATACATCCTAACAATAGGTTCCCGATTATGTTGATCGTCTGTAATTAACCATTAATTACGAAATGATCATAAGTGACACCTAGTAGTATATCATGATCCCCAATTGATCAGAAAATCAATGATTGATTCCAAAACATCTTCTAAACCTTTCAGCAGCTAAACTGAATCGTGCCTCGTTCCTTTCACCGTCTTGTACCCGCTTGGTTCAGGACATGGTCTATGTGTCGGTCCCCACTAGGCTGACTATGTCACACTTAGCCTAAGCTGCTTTCTTGTCCTATGGATTCAAGGTACTTATACATGTATCCAAGAGTATCATACTCTTAACATATAATGCTTTGGCCAAAGACATTTAGTAACAATCCTGACAAGTGGCCGCAGGGTATATGTCTCCTTTTTCAAGGAGAGGTGAATTTTCTGTGGGCTATTCAAACACTTTCGGACACTTCGACTTATACCCAATCATCTTGGGCTCACACCTCCTCAGAGATGCTTACTTAAGATGTCAAAGTATAAGCCTCCATGATCAAGGTGACTTGAATACCGCAAGTTAAAGGAAACTCGCACTTAAGCTGCATTGAGATCTTCATTGACATATGTATCGAACCATATGAAATCTCAAGATAGGTCACTCCAATGAACTGGTTATCTTTAACCAGCATCCACGTTTAACTCTCAACATTTAATGTCGACAACAGTGAGATCAGCTGCTTGGCTAACCAAGGAGTTCAAAACGTGCTAGTCTCGACAGAATCAATGACGTCCTTGCTCATCAATTCCTCGACTAGGGATAATTTGAATACGTTCATAATTACACATGTAGAGATGCTCACTAGTTGTGATCCAATCATAAATTCTCTCACGCTATGAATCGTATTGCGAACATTCAGTATTCGAGTTAAGATCCAATCAAACACATATAGAATGTGTACTCAAATAGTGAATTGCTATTTATCTAATAAATAGTATAACCGTAAGGCGATTGCCTTCGGACACTTCTCAAATCCAACATTATTTGAATTCTGCTTCCAAGTTTCATTATTAAGATGCGGATCAAGGCACTTCTTCCATTTTTCCATAATCCTTGAGAAATCATTTCCTGAGCTACGCAGAGCTACGGTTGACCGTTACAATTATCTATTACGAGTAAATACCTTGCAAGCACGTTCTTCGAGGCCAATGCCAGCACCTCTTTTCGCTTTTTGCCCGTGACCCTCTGACACTTACATGACAAGACTTGAAGAGGTGATGTATTCACAGTTTTCTTGTTCGCATTCTCCTGCTAGGTTTATGCTAGGCCGCGTAGGTCAGCTTTTTAGGCACTGAGGGTCGTCCCACTTCTGGTATCTTCTTGTGCCTATCTGGTGTTGAGGGTGATGTGCGATCGGACGGTGTTGGTGTCTACAGCCGATGTATATTAGGGAGACTATCTGTTTTCTCCGTCATCTACATTCGGTTCCGACTTAGGGTCTTCCCATTAGGTCTAATGGACGACACCTTCGAGGAGCGCCTGCAGCGGCTTAGGGAGAAGGGGGAGGAAGCCAAACATAAGTCGGAGCTTTGGGCTCTAAGGGCGGCCATGTATGGTGGTGCGGTTACGAGAATTGAGAAAGAGCGGGACGAAGCAAACCTCCGACAACAAGCGACTGAAGCAAAATTTAACCGAAGCCGTCAGAAGAGTGCATAAGCTCGAGAGAGACGTTGCTGGGGCTTCTGAGCAAACTCAGAAGTATCAGCAAGAACTGACCGGCGCCGTCCAAGAGGTGGAGCGACTCGAGAAGGAATACCATGATGGCTTAAGGAGGCTGTATGCGTTGGAGGATGAAATGATATCCTCTGATCCAGCTTATGCTTCGTCATCTGGCCATGGACGTGACCAAAATGATTAGGATGGCGACTGGTAGGGTAGTTGTTGACCCTATTCCCCTAGCTGTATTTAATCGGGGATATTTTGTATTCTGACCTGTATCTGGCTTTGGACACTTTGTGTGATGTGTAAACCCTTGGGGTCTTAAGTCTACTTGTGATTTTATTCCGTAAGGGAATATCGTTATCGGAAGTCGGAGATCTATCGCAAGGTTAGGTCTTCGAGCGCGGAGTTAGGATAACCTATCGTAAGGCTAAGTCATCGAGCACGGAGCTCGGAAATCCTGCTTGTCGTAAGGCTTATGTTATCGAGCACGGAGATCGGAGGCCTGTCGTAAGGCATTGAGCACGGGAGTCTGGCCTGTCATAAGGCTTAGTTGGCGAGCGCAGAAGGAGTCCGGCCTGTGGTAAGGCTAAGTCATCAAGCACAGAGCCCGAAAATCTAACCTGTCGTAAGGCTTATGTTGGCGAGCGCGAGCGCGGAGCTCGGGAATCCAGCCTGTCGTAAGGCTAAGTCATCGAGCACGGAGCTCAAGTTCCTGCCTGTCGTAAGGCTTAGTTGGCGAGCACGGAGCTTAGGAGTCCGAATCTAACCTGTCGTAAGGCTAAGTCATCGAGCACGGAGCTCGGGAGTTCCTGCCTGTCGTAAGGCTTAGTTGGCGAGCGCGGAGCTCGGGAGTCCAGCCTGTCGTAAGGCTAAGTCATCGAGCATGGAGCTCAAGGTTCTTGCCTGTCGTAAGGCTTAGTTGGCGAGCGCGGAGCTCGGAAGTCCGGCCTGTCGTAAGGCTTAGTTGGCGAGCAAAGCTCGGGAGTTCTAGCCTGTCGTAAGGCTAAGTTGGCGAGCACGGAGCTCAGGAATCTGGCCTGTCGTAAGGCTAAGTCATCGAGCACGGAGCTCGGAGTTCCTGCCTGTCGTAAGGCTTAGTTGGCGAGCGCGGAGCTCAGGAGTCCGGCCTGTCGTAAGGCTAAGTCATCGAGCACGGAGCTCGGAGTTCCTGCCTGTCGTAAGGCTTAGTTGGCGAGCGCGGAGCTGGAGAGTCCTGCCTGTCGTAAGGCTAAGTCATCGAGCACGGAGCTCGGAGTTCCTGCCTGTCGTAAGGCTTAGTTGGCGAGCGCGGAGCTCGGGAGTTGCCTGTCGTAAGGCTAAGTCATCGAGCACGGAGCTAAGAATTTAGCCTGTCGTAAGGCCAAGTCGGAGCTCGGGAGTCCGGCCTGTCGTAAGGCTAAGTCATCGAGCACGGAGCTCGGAGTTCCTGCCTGTCGTAAGGCTTAGTTGGCGAGCACGGAGCTCGAGAGTCCAGCCTGTCGTAAGGCTAAGTCATCGAGCACGGAGCTAAAAAATCTAGCCTATCGTAAGGCTAAGTCATCGAGCACGGAGCTTGGAGTTCCTACCTGTCGTAAGGCTTAGTTGGCGAGCACGGAGCTGGGAGTTCGACCTGTCGTAAGGCTAAGTCATCGAGCACGGAGCTCGGAAATCTGGCCTGTAGTAAGGCTAAGTCATCGAGCACGGAGCTCGGGGTTCCTGTCTGTCGTAAGGCTAAGTCATCGAGCACGGAGCTTGGAGTTCCTGCCTGTCGTAAGGCTTAGTTGGCGAGCACGGAGCTCGGGAAGGGGTGAACAATGCATTGTTGTAACAGGGCGAGGTCGTCAGCCTCGGAGCCAAGTGGGCTTTGAGGTCGATATTTATTGAGAAAGCTGAAATACATCATAGATGTTTATTACAAGTAGCAAGCGACATGAAATTAATGCTAAACATAAATTTCAAAATGCAGGAAGGGAACTGGTACTATCTTTTCAGATACGATATGGTCGTAGGTGAGTGGCGTGCCAGGGTCTCGGCAACCCTTTTTCTTTGGGATCAGCCAGGTAATATGATCCTCCTGCAAGTCGGCAAGTAACCCGATATGGCCCTTCCCATTTAGGTTCGAGCTTGCCCAATCCTTCCATTGGTGTCCTCCTTTTCCAAACGAAGTCCCCCACGTGAAACGAGCGAGGTCGGACTCGTCTGTTGTACATTTGACCCATGCGCCGTCGATAAGTACTGAGACGTGTGTTGGTTCTTTCTCTTGTCTCGGTGATGAGATCGAGCTCGGTCGCTCTGTGAACAGCATTTTCTTCGGCGTTGTCATAGGCTTCCACCCGCACGGACTGACATCCTATTTCCACCGGTACCACCGCTTCTCCTCCATAGACAAGATGAAATGGTGTCAGCCCCGTGCTATCCCTTGGTGTCGTTCTGTACGCCCAGAGGATGTCGGGGAGTTCATCCACCCATGAGCCCCCTACGTGATCCAGCTTTGTCTTCAATCCTTTGACAAGCTCGCGGTTGACTACCTCGGTCTGCCCGTTACTTTGTGGGTAATAAACCGAGGTGAAAGCTTGTTGTATCTTTAGGCCCTCACACCATTCTTTTATCTTTTGTCCCTGGAACTGCCTTCCGTTATCGGAGACCAACTTTCTGGGAATGCCGAATCGGCACACGATGTTTTGCCATAAGAACTTGAGCACATTCTTCTCTGTGATGTGTGCTAAAGGTTCAGCTTCTACCCACTTGGAGAAGTAATCGACAGCCACTAACAGAAACTTCTTTTGTCCTGGCCCCAGTGGGAAAGGTCCCACTATATCCATTCCCCACTGATCAAAGGGGCATGACACAGAGGAGGTCTTCAAGAGTTCGGCTGGCTGGTGAGTCAGGGTCTGATGTTTCTGACAGCTCATACAGGTGCGGACAAGCTGATGTGCATCAGCTTGCATAGTGGGCCAGAAGTAACCGGCGAGGAGTACTTTACGAACCAGAGCTCTTCCCCCACCGTGATTGCCACAACATCCGTGATGTATTTCTCGCATGACGTAGTCGGCTTCTTCTGGAGTGAGACATTTGAGCAAGGGGCGAGAAAAAGCTCGCTTAAATAGCGTTTCTCCTACCATAGTGAACCGGGTGACCCTTCTTTTGAGAATCCGAGCTTGTTCTGGGTCTTCTGGTAAAGTACCTTGTGTTAGGAAGGAGATGATGGGTGTCTGCCAGTCTTCTGGTCGGGTGGATCGCGGAGCTTGATCTATCTGGGCGATCAGTTGCTCTTGCACCATGGGATCGATGGTTTCCCAAGTGGTTAATGCGCTGGCCAGCCTAGCCAGCTCGTCGGCCTTATGGTTGTCTGCCCGAGGTATTTTCTGAAGGGTGACTTCTTGGAATTGGGCCTTCAAACTTTCTACTGCCTCGGCATAACGTTTCAACCGGTCATTACGTATCTCGAATGTGCCCTTGACTTGTTGATCTACCAATTGTGAATCTGAGTAGACCACAACTTTAGTGGCGCCCACATGATGGGCTGCTTGCAGACCTGTGAGGAGAGCTTCATACTCAGCTTCATTGTTAGTGGCTCGAAATTGTAGTTTCACAGCCAACTGCAAAGTTTCTCCTTGGGGGGAACACAGCAAGACCCCTACCCCGCTGCCGTTTTTGGTGGCTGACCCGTCCACATAGATTTTCCATGTTTCCGTTGATTCACCACCTACAACTTCTGTTAGGAAATCGGCCAGAGCTTGGGCTTTAATGGCGGTCCGAGGCAGATACTGTATGTCATATTCGCTGAGCTCGGTGGTCCATTTAATGAGACGTCCAGAGGCATCGGGATTAAGTAAAACCCGACCTAGGCTGCTGTTTGTTAGCACCGTGATGGGGTGTGCTAAGAAATAAGGACGCAACTTCCGAGCCATCAGCGTGAGAGCCAGTGCCAGTTTCTCTAAGGAAGTGTAGCGAGTTTCTGCATCTTTCAATAAATGGCTGGCAAAATATATCGGACGCTGCACCTGAGCCTCCTGCTTGACTAAGACCGAGCCGAGAGCTTCTTCAGATGCTGACAAGTACACCCACAAGGGTTCATGGGCGTCAGGTTTGGCCAATATGGGGAGGTCGGCCAAGTATTGCTTTAGTTCGGTGAAAGCCTGTTCACATTTCTCGTCCCATGAAAATCGAGCTGCTTTTCACAGGATCTTAAAAAAGGGTAGACTTTTTCCCGCGGAGTGAGAGATGAAGCGGGAGAGAGCTGTGATGCGTCCCACCAGCCGCTGCACATCTTTGATACTTCGGGGAGAAGCCATGTCTTGTACAGCTCTGACTTTGGCTGGGTTGGCTTCTATTCCTCGTTCTGTAACTACATATCCCAGGAAGCATTCACTTTTAACGCCGAATAAGCATTTGTTGGGATTTAGCTTCAGGCCATACTGTCGGAGTGTAGCGAAGGTTTCCTTCTATATCCAGCCGTGAGCTGGTCAGCTCGGAGGGATTTAATAAGGATGTCGTCCACATATACTTCCACATTGCGCCCGAGCTGTTTCTTGAAAACTTTATCCATAAGTCGTTGGTATGTGGCGCCCGCATTCTTCAGTCCAAAGGGCATGACTGTGTAACAAAAAGTTCCGTCAGCTGTAACGAAACTGACCTTATCCTGGTCTTCCTGGGCGAGGGGGATCTGATGATATCCTTGATATGCATCCATCATACAGATGAGCTCGTATCCCGAGGTGGAATCGACCAATTGATCTATCCTTGGGAGAGGATAGCAATCTTTTGGGCAAGCCTTATTAAGGTCTCGGAAATCAATGCAAACCCTTCATTTACCACCAGGTTTGGGCACCAGAACTACATTAGCAAGCCAGGTCGGGAATTGTATTTCCTTGATTTGCCCTGCTTTCAGCAACTTGTTGATTTCTTCTCTAATGATCCTGTCCTGGTCGGGTGAGAAATGCCTCCTCTTCTGTTTGACAGGTCGGACCCCGGGAGTCACATTGAGCTTATGTTCCATCACCGTAGGGGGTACGCCGACAATCTCTGATGGTGACCAAGCAAAGATATCTCGATTTTGTGTCAGACAGGTTAACAGTTGCTCTTGTAACTCTGGTGACAGGTCGGCTGCTATGTAAGTGACTTGGTCAGGCTTCTCTGGTACTATTCGTGCTGGTATCTTTTCTTGATTGGGTCGTGGGAGTGAGGTATCCTGCACTCGAGTTTACCTCGGTGTTCTGCTTCCTTCTTACTGCCCGCAGATCGGTTTGTACCATATCTATATAGCATTTGCGAGCTATATTTTGATCTCCTCCAACAGACCCGACCTGATCATGTACCGGAAATTTTAGTTTCTGGTGATAGGTAGATACCACTGCGCCAAAAGAGCTTAGTGCGGGTCGTCCCAAGGATAACGTTGTAAGCAGATGGAGCTTCTACCACCGTGAAAAGGGTACTTCGGGTTCGGCGCAAAGGTTCCTTCCCTAAAGATAAGGGGAGCCGTATTTGTCCAAGGGGTCTGATCTCATGCCCGGAGAATCCAAAGAGGGAGGTCGCCATGGGATGTAACTCATCCCCGTCAATCTGCATGCGGTCAAAGGCATCTTTGTATAAGACGTTGACCGAGCTACCTGTATCCACGAATACTCGAGCTACATCGTAGTTAGCAATGGTAGCCCTGATGACCAGAGCATCATCATGAGGAGTAGCAACTCCTTCCAGATCCTGAGGCCCGAAGTAAATAGCAGGGCTCGGCTCGATGTTACGGTTGGTGCCAATACTATAAGCCTCAAGTTGGCGCCCATGAGCCTTCCTAGCCCTGTTGGAATCTCCATCCGTAGGACCACCGGCTATCATACTTATCTCTCCGCGATGGGCGATGTTATCTTGGTTCTCCCGATGATCCCGGCGAGCCTCCGGAAGGGGTCCCTGGCGAGGCCTGTGTTCTTGTCTGTTGCCCTCAGGTGCCGGCAACCTATCCGCCTCGGGAGGAGGTCGCCGTTCTCCTTCTTGTCTAGGGTCGGCCTGTCTGGGTTCAGCTCGGCGTCTCTGATCCCCTCGTATACCTCTTCCTTCTATCATGCGTCGACCAACCACCTGGCGGGGTTATCTCCCGTTGTTGACGTTCTCTGATGACTCGGTTAATTTCTTGCGCCAAGTATCAACAGTCTTGCGTACTATGCCCACCAGATCGATGATACGCACAGTAGCGAGCGGGTGGTCCTGGCCGAGCTGCAGTTCTCTGTCCGGCCACTTCCGGCAGGTCATCCACAGTTTGCATGACTCGTTCATTTCGGCGTGCAGGAGCATTTTGAAGAGGTCGGGTCGGCACTTCTCTTCGTGGTGGAGGAGGCACCGGTTTCTTTTCAGCAGGAGGAGCTGCCACAGGATCACCTCCGCCGAGCCAGCTGGGTTTCCTCCAAGTGTATGTATTTAGTGGCTCTCTCCGATAATTTCTGATAGCTGGTTGGCGGCTTTTTTACGAGGGATCGAAAGAAATCTCCCTCCAGCAATCCTTGAGTGAAAGCACTTGTCAAGACATCTGAGGGTGTTGACGGCACTTCACATGCTTCTTGATTAAAACGACGAAGATATTCCCGTAGAGTTTCTCGGGGCTTTTGCTTCATCGTAAAGAGATTCAACGGGGTCTTCTGATGCTTTCGGCTACTGGCAAACTGGTGCAAGAAGACCTCCTTGAAGTCCTTGAAGGACTGTATGGTGGAGTTCGGCAACTTATTAAACCAGCGTTGAGCTGATCCGGAAAGCGTGTTGAGGAACAACCTGCACTTGATGCCATCTGTATATTGATGCAGCAAGGAGGCGTTCTCAAAGCGGCACAAATGATCTTCAGGGTCGGTGGAACCATCATATTCTCCCACTTGGGGAGGTCGGAAGTGTCGGGGCAGCTCCTGCTCTAAGATTTCCCGCACAAACGGGGTTTCAGGAAGGTCGGCGGCACGATTTGCCGGAGCCTTCCCTTTACGGGCATCTCTGACTACCTCCTCCGCTTGTGACTCACTCGAACCTTCTTCTCCATGCCTCCTATCTCCATTCGTAGAGCCTGCCTGTGTTGATACTTCTTCAATAGGCGAGGGTCGTTGCCTCCCCTTCGGGGCTTGACCTGCCGGTATCGAAGGTGGTTGGGTCGGGGCATTGCGTAGGGCTGCATCGATCGCCTGCTGCACAATCTGGTGCAGCTCATCCTTGGTCATTGTCACAGTTTCTTCTGGATTCCTTTCTTCAACGGGCTCCCGGTTGCTAGCGGTGCGTCTGGTGTTAACCATCGTGACGTCTAGCTCAGTTTTCCCACAGACGGCGCCAAAATGTTCCGGCTCGATGCCGACGACAGTCACGCCACCAGTCAATATAATGCCGCGTCAACCTGCAGTATGCCCGTCGACGAGAAGGGCCTGAAGAAGCAAGAACTGAACGCACGGATTAGCAAGGCGCCGGGGATTCCCGGCGTGGCCACTCCGACGCTCAAGTCAGGAAAGAGAAAAGTGAAGTAGTAGTGTGCGTAGAGAATTCAAGATGGTTTATTGTCATACCTGCGGGGTTTATATAGAGGTAGCGAGAGCGGTATCCTCGGATCTCCTTGTTTGCAATTGGTTGTGGAGGCGAGATCAGCGGACCGATCTCTGACAAAATCCAAGCATCTAATGGCTTAACAACGTCAGTTATC
This sequence comes from Curcuma longa, assembly GCF_044706935.1. Classification (NCBI taxonomy): domain Eukaryota; kingdom Viridiplantae; phylum Streptophyta; class Magnoliopsida; order Zingiberales; family Zingiberaceae; genus Curcuma; species Curcuma longa. The sequence continues at coordinate 11,827 of NW_027434339.1, forward strand.
TTCCTTCGACGGCTAGGATTGTCCGGGACCAAGTAGGGGTACTTGGTCCCTATCCTAATCCTTGTAGATAAGTTGCTAAGCTCGATGAAAAGGTCAGTGTGATGATCCGTTGACATCTGTCCAGCTACCTGAGGTCGGTAATGGCTGATTTGTATGAGTGGCCGGGATGTGCAGGTATGCCGCGAGCTTATATGGGTTGATGAGCTGAGCTGGGTATGCACCCGAGCTCTCTATGTGCGCCATAGCTGAAGGAAGTGACTTGCCGAACTCTTGGCGCGTATCTGTTCATAAAACCAAGCGCTGGTCGAGCTCTCATATGAATTACCGAGCTGTCTGAAACGGTTGGCTAAGCTTATGGTGCGATACTAGGATCAGGTCCCGAGGTGAGGTATTGTGAGGTTGGTATGTAAGGACCAATTCATGAGGTCGGTATGTGATACCGGGACCAGGTCATGAGGTCGGTATGTGATACCGGGACCAGGTCATGAGGTCGGTATGTGATGTCTGTATTTTGCTTGGCTTGTTGTAAGAGGGCGGAGTCTATATACCATCGTTCTAAGTATTGTGGCCTGTGACAACCTTATAATGAGGTTGATATATGAAGTCAGCTTGATGCTACGGGGATCGTAGGGAATCGGGTTATATACACCGAGGTTAGGAAGAGCTCGGTCTATATCTTAAATCCTGTGCCGACCTCTTAGTGAGGTCGGCGATGGATTACTGTAAAAGATCGAGCTTTGTAGGGAGAGATGATGAAGAGATCCGACCTCCTAATGAGGTCGGCTGTCGATATAGAAGCTACGAAGAGGTCATTTTAAATATCAAGGTACACGCCGACCTCTTAATGAGGTCGGCGGTTTGCTAGGTCGGCGGTTTGCTTGGGGCGAGAGTATTGAAACCAAGAGAGAGAAGAATTCGGATAAGAGGTCGGGACATTTTGGATGAAGGTTAGGAAGACCTCAGATCTTGTACTGAGGAGTTTGTTATCCTCTTAGAGAGGTCGGCCCTCTTTTACCTTCATTATGACCTCAAGAGATCGGGATCTCTTTACCCTTGATCCACGTCATTGCCAAATATTTTCACCGGATCTTACCATCATCCACGTCACTACGAATTACTCTCGCCGGATCACATTTTACGACGAATAATATTCGTCGCAAATTTGGGACAACTTTTATGATAAAAACGAATTTGTTACCAATTTATAACGAAATTTGCGACAAAACCATCTTTATTGCTAAAATTGCAACGACCAAAATTCGTCGTAAAAATCGTCGCTAATTTGCGACGAATTTCACTATTCATCACAAATTAGCGACGAAATTTCAGATTCGTCGCTAAATTTCGCGATTCCGCCGTCATTTAAAAACCTGGTCCCACTTGATTTGGCGATGAATTCACTATTCGTCGCTAAATTGGCGACGAATCATGAATTCGTCGCCAAATTGACGACGAATCAGTAGATTCGTCGCCAATTTGGCGACAAATCAGCAGATTCCAATTGGCGATGAATTATTTTTCGTCGCCAAATGACCTAGTTTTTTAAGCCGCTGCCCGATCTTCTTTCTTCTTCGTCTGCGATTTCTCCGCAATTTCTCCCTTCTCCTGCTCTCCTACGGCCGCGCGACAGCGATTTCTTCTTCTCCGATCACTCCGGCGACTGCGACGGCGACGACAAAGCATTAGGCAATGGCCCTCAATGGTAAAATCCTTTTCTTTCGGCTGGTTTTTGTTGTTGCGGGGTGGCGCGCCAGCTGCAGGTTGTTGCTGTTGTTGGGTGCGGCCCGTTGCCTGCGGTCCGTTGCGCCGCACGGGTTGCTGGAGCTCGCCGGCCAGCAGCGCTAGGGTTGCTGGAGCACGCCGGCCAACAGCACTAGGGTTGCTGGTGCTGGTCGGCGACGGGCGGTGGGCGGCTGCTGGTGGCACCAGCGGAGGGGTTTGCTGGAGTGGTATTGGCCGGACTTCATTGAGTGGTGGAGGGCTGGTGGTGGTGGGTTAGGGTTAGTTATTGGGTTAGTGTTAGTGGTGGGTTAGGGTTAGTGATTAGGATTAGGGTTTAGGGTTAGGATTAGTCATTGGGATTAGTGTTTAGGGTTAGTCTTATAGTTAATGTTTAGGGTGAAAGTTAGTTTTTATTTTTAATATTAGGGTTAATTAACATTTAGAGTTTAGGGTTTAGGTTAGTGTTTAGATCGAGTTAGGTTTACGTTAGCGGGCGGATAAGGGTTGTATAATAATCTTTGTGTATCTTTTTTTAATCAATTTTAGTATATTTTAATTAATTATCTTTGTTATATAATATAACATTGTAAATTTGATTGTGCAGGTCCTACTTTGAGGTGTGAAGGTCCTACGCATCCTCGTGCTTTCACGTGTTGTAAGTCTAATTTTTTTATTGTTAAAAGAAATTACCATGATTGTTTATGTTTATGTTAGGTTTATGTTT
>NW_027434340.1:0-3754 GCF_044706935.1 Curcuma longa
GGCCAACTTCTAGTTCAAATTTAAATTCAAGGAGAAATCTTGAAGGATGAACAAATATCTAAGTTGAAAGATGCGTTAGAAGATATAAAACAACAATTAGATTCTCTACAAATGAGTAGTGATGATTAAATATGTTATTTCAAATTGTTAGGAAATGTTATCCTGTAAATATTGATTATATCTAAATTGTTGTAAGTGTGGTATCAATGTAAATTGTTTTATCTAAGTTATTGTAAATGGTGTATTGAACTTGAATTTATATTTGAATTATTCTAGTTGAGTTTTTAGTGTGATATACTTTGTTTTTTTCCTCAATGTGCTATTGTGAGATTGACTTGTGATTGTCCAGTATATAGATATATAATGGGAGTTTTATTGATGCAAGATTCCGCCGGATTGGTGGAAAAGAGATTAATTTTCCCCAGATTATGGTTTTGCATGGAAGAACCTCCCATGGATGTTCCATTTTTTTCATGAAATGAAAAGGTAATGCTACTACTCTTTGAAATTTCAGTGATTGTGAAAGTTGGCAGTATATTCTATTATTTGAATTCCTAAACTAGTTAGAATAACTATAAAGAAACCAATTTAACTATTTGAATTCCTAAAGAGCTACTCACGTTTGTCATTTCATCTTCTGAAATGTAAAACTCTCTTGGGTTGTGATACATGATCAAGACGAGCTGCAGGTTCTGATACAGGAGGGTTCAGGGGCATGAAGGTTCCGATTTTGGTGGGCATACAACGTGGGCATACAACGAAAACGTGGGCATACAACGAATTTATTGATGAACATGGGAAAATATTATTTCAGAGAGTAATATAAGAATGCAATTCTTTATTAATACATTAGAGGGGATAAGAAAGTCTAATATCCTCTATTTCTGCCTAGAATCTGTGTTTATATTACTCGGTAGCCAGCATTTGTACACAATATTAAAATTTTGCAGCTATCTGATGTCGAGCGTTAGATAAAAAAAGATAAACCAATTCAAAGCAGTATCATTTCTAATTAACAAACGATGATCTCAACTAAAGTTGAATTTGTGAGACTGAGTTTGCTAATCTGATCTCGCATGAAAATAACAGAAGAAGAAAACTCATGAAACTATAAATAAATCACTCAAATAATAAAATGGGTAAAAAGTGCCCATATTCAAGGGAAGCAATTCAACAACAGCACAGGATTTTGCAAAAAATAAACAACTGTGATTACAGTAGAGCAGGGGCGGCTCAAGCCTCCGGAGGGCCCTAGGCAAATTTTTTTTAAAAATAATAATAATTATTTTTTTTAAAAAAAATTCATCTTTTAGACCGATAATGGTGGGTTTAAATTTTATTTAAAATAAATTAAAATATTAATTTTAAAAATAATTTTTTATATAAAATTAAATTTTTTAGCTTTGTTATTAGAACGGAAGTAATTTACGATCTATTAAGAATTAATAATAGAACGGAAGTAATTTACCTTGGTAGTCCGCTTTATCAGAAACGATCCACTGTCCCTCGAACGATTCGTCAGGACTCGTAGAACAGCTGGATCAAACACAAAAAATCACTATCTAAAAGTTAAATCTCAGCAACAATAATACAGAAGGAAGCTAAGGAAAAAAAAACACTGGTATTGGCACAAGTTAAAAGTTGAAATCCAAACAAAAATATACTAACATAGAGAAATTATGGTAATAAAAAAACAACTGATATATTAAAAAAAAGTATAAAGTTATAAAAGAACTTAGATGGTCAATTTTTTTATGGGAAGTATGACATCTGTAGGGAATAAAATTAAGAGCACCATGAAGAAACAACAGGATTTTCATATCTGGTGCAAGAGAAACAACAAAATAAAAAGAAATTATCGGATCCACCAACATACGGAGTAAACAGTCAGCGAATCCGGTGATCCGCAATGAATCCGGCGATCCACAGTGAACCGTGAACGCCGAACGCCCAGCGAATCCGGCGATCCGCAGTGAACTCCTCGTCTCCTCCCGGTCAGGAACGCCGAACGCCCCGAGGAAGAAAGTGAAATTCGCGGTTTCGCCTGGCGCCTGCTTGAGCTCGCTGCTCGCGTCGAACGGTCGAAGAAGAGGGGCGAGGAAGACGGTTTCGCCTAGCGGCTGGCGCCTGCTTGAGCAGTTGAGCTCGCTGTCGCTGCTCGCGTCGAATGGTCGAAGAAGAGGGACGAGGAAGAAGAACGCGAAATTCGCTGCTCGCGTCGAAGAAGAGGGACGGTCGAAGAAGAACGCGAAGAAGAAGCTCGCTGCTCGCGTCGATTCGTCGAACGATCGAAGAAGAGGGGAGAATGGGAGATGAAGAGTCGAAGAGGCGAGATCGGGCGTTTTGAAGAGGCGATATCGGGACGCGGCGAGAAAGAATGCGAAGGGACGGCTTTCCGGGTTGGATTTTAATAATCTACCATCCATTAACCCTAAATCCCTTATTTTTTTTGGGCCCCAATCAAAATTGGGCCCTAGGCATAGGCCTTACCAGTCTATGCCTAGAGCCGGCCCTGCAGTAGAGAATCAACAGACAAAACTATTCAGCTTAAGTGTTTAAGAATGAGTCCTGGAGCTTTCTGCATTTCAACAACGAGGTTCTCCCTAATGTTAACACTCGGTTGTAACTGTGTTGTATACACTTTGGAAATGCATTCCAACAACGAGGTTCTCCCTACTACTTGACAAAGCGCTTGCCTGTGATGGCCACCGACCGACCCATCCTCAGATTTTTCCAAGGAAGAGCTTTTAAATTGAAGAGTTGTACAATGCATCGACTTTGCTACATGAAATAGCTGAGTGACTTTTTCTTCCTCGAACCACCTTCACTGTACAATTAAGGTGAATAAAAAGTCTAGAGTAAAAAAAAGCAAAAATAGTTTGAAACTAAGTACATGTAAGTTTTAACGCACCTTTCTTTCCTTTTCAAGAATTTCTCTAATGGGGCGATGTGCTGAAGGTTTGGCAACACAGACAAACCATATTGGATGCTGAAGGTTCACAACACCAATAACAGTCAGGCAAATAATTCTTAGAATATAATGAAATGTGAAAACAACAAAGACAACCTTTCACTTGAAAGAACCAGCTAAGGGCAAAACCAATTATTCTATCAACACTTGAAAAAGATATCAGATTGAATATAATCTGAAGGAACTAAAAACTGATAAAAGAACTTTGAATATAAAAAAAGACACTCACTTTCACTTGAAAGTGTTTGATCCTTTATGCAGATCTAGTCAAGCTCGTTCCACTCAAATCCAATGCGATTCAAAAACTAGAAATTTGTAGAAAATGTCAAAGTATAGAAGGTGCAACAAATGATACAACTAGCATAGAGTCAACAACAAATGATTGTCATTCACTATTAGCAAAGATGAATGTCATTAGCAATCTCCAGTATCTTAAAAAGCATACTTGGGCGAGGTGTCATATTTTATGCAAGGTAACTGACTTACTACCAGAAAAATCAAGATATTTAATCTCTCATAAGCAGTCTTGAAAGCTGTAGCAGACTAGCAAGAATGTATCCAACTCTGATACTTTTCAGAGTGCAAGATCCATTACAAACAAAACAGAATCAAAAAATACAACATGATTGAGTTTTATGGTGATCATTCAAACACAGGTTCAATGCATCAGCCATTCAACAAAACAAGATGCTAATCATGTTAAACAACCAAGTCGAGTATTTGCGAAAATATAACAAGTAACTGGATACAACCATCAGTCATGATCAGTCCTGTAACGCCCGC
>NW_027434341.1:0-2680 GCF_044706935.1 Curcuma longa
ACGCTACAGTTCTACTTTTCATTTCATTACATTCATTCAACTACTATCATATACGAACAACTAAAACTTTTTTGCAGCGGAAACATAACTACTATTTACAAACAGAGTTCATATATGATAACAGAATAATAAAACTAACCTAGGTTGCATGGCAATTCTAGATTATAAAGTTTAAACATGATAGTTAAATTACTAAGACATGAAAATTAAAACATTGTTTAACATGCATATATAAAATAATTGCATGGCCGAGGCTTGGTCAAGTCACCACCACACACATCTTCTCAGCCCTGTCCTGCTGCCTCCCATTGCTTAGTACCTGTTAACTGGATCTGCAATATAAGGAAAGTATCTATAAGCATAAAGCTTAGTAAGTTCCTTTCCTACTCACAAAATCCAATCGTTACATAACATCATAACATTAAAGCATACAAGCATATCAACATTTCCTAAACAGGCATAATTCAATCATTTGATATTCACATCGTATACATAAACATAGAAATCATTTGCCTTTTAAAAATATTTATCTTAATAGATAAACATAATCATCATCATCATTCAGGATCCCTAGCTGGGTACCAAAGCGCGCTCCCTAATAGTCACTGGGGTAGCGAGCCGCCAGCCTAAAAGGGTTTTACCAGGCCCAACACCTTGGAATTGGTCACCTGTGGTCTCACTAGGCCCAAAACCTTAGTATTGGTCACCTGGATTTCTTTAACGACAACCTTGGAAGTCGGGTACCAGCCATACATTAAAGTAAAATAATGATATACATGCTTCCTTTTCATTTTCATCATGAATGTTCCTTTCATTTCATTATCATAACATAATGAACATTCATACATCTTTCTTATTTCATTTCATATAGCATGCTATATCATATCATAATTCTATTTCATATCCTTGCATGAGATAAGACATAACCTTACGGTCCACATCATTCTTAATTCGATTACCCTAATCTTCCCTTAAGGCGACCGAACCTTCGTAAGATTATTAAACTATGATATATCATTCCATTTAATATCGTTGGTTACATTCAGGTAGTGCTTACCCTATCTAAGTTTTAGATTCCTAACCTTAAACCAACTTGGATATCTTTGGTTCCATTCAAAATAACATTTAAATCCTAATCTAGATTTGGCCGAACTTTGTAAACATGCAACATAGGGTTTAACCACACGAACCGACCAACATAAAGGCTTTAAAGTAAAATACTCTTTTATTTTATACTTTCCTTTTTCCATTATAACATGAATGTTCCATAACATCTTTCTTTCATTCATGGTGAACATTCACGTCATACACATTCATTATATTCAACATAAGGTATAGCATAAATCTTATGTTTAACCACATTAAAATCTTAATTTAGGTTTGGTTGCACTTTCTCCATAAGAATTAGCTTCATTAAGCTTACCATAACTGACCAAACCAGAGGACCTATATCCCTGTAATCAATCACAAGATCGATTGCTAGGCTTTAAATCGATCCACGGGTCAATTCTGTTCAAATTTTTCATCACAGTGGCCTTGGTAATCGATCAACCGATCGATTACAGGAGCTTAATCGATCAGAAGATCGATTTCCTCCTTACGGTGTTCACAGTAGGCTTGGTAATCGATCAACCGATCGATTACAGCCTCGTAATCGATCAGCCGATCGATTACGGCCTCTTAATCGATCGGGTGATCGATTAAGAGTCGCGATTTTCATTCTCTTTAAAGCGTGTAATCGATCAAACGATCGATTACACTCTCTGGTAATCGACCAACCGGTCGATTACCAGTATCTGGCGAGTTCTGTCTATTAATTAACATGATCAGGTCTTCCTTAACCTAAATTACATACGATATACCTTAATTTTGTTACAACCTAACATAAGATCATACGGGAAACGAAACCTAATTAGTTTAACATGCTGTAAACCGTAACATAACCTTAAACATTAACAAAACCTTAAACATATGCAGTACACAATCGTTACATTAACAAAAACCTTAAACCTATGCAGAACAGAATCGTTACAGCAATCTTAAACATGTACAGAACACATAATATAGTTATTCTATCAACAAAACACATAAATCATATCCTAACAATTATATTGCAGGTGAGAAGGAACTTACCTGTTCGAAGGTTTCTGCAGATCCTTTTTAATTCTCCTTCTCCCAGATCTCTCGGCCAGAGCAGCAACAGGGAGAGAACAGAGAGGAAGAGGAAGTGAGGGAAAACTCTTTCTTGTCGATGGGGAGGGACTTATATAGAGAAGTGAACGGGAGTTACTTTAACTTCCCATAATCCCACGATCTCACCCCACTAAGTATTTCATCGTTTGATTTAATGCCACCTCATAGACCTTAGCTTTAACAAGCATTTCCCTTATCTCTTTAACAAGAATTAATTACTATCTCCTATGGTTACTTGAGGCTTACTACATGTTGGGGGTCCCAGGGTCAATCCCTGGCACCTCCACGTTTCTTTTTCTTTTTCTTTTCTTTTTGGCAAAACCCATATAAAAGAGCCCATTACGAAAGAAACCTTAATCTATAGACCCATTAGGGCTTACCCTACCTTTGGTCTGCTTAGGGTTCTAATCCTTTTAGTATAAGTTCATGACTAGGCTATCATTCATAAATATCCAGGAATTATCGTAGGGAAATTGCGGGTGTTACA
>NW_027434342.1:0-1280 GCF_044706935.1 Curcuma longa
TTCAATTCAACTCTAAATCAGTCCATAAAAAATTTCAAATTCAGCTTATAAAGCTAAACTGCATTTCCTGTTTGCATTTTTCTTCAATCTGATTTTTCTCTGATGCTGCCATCAACACGTTAGAAATTTTAGCATCTGAATCTGCTGTTTAAGAAGTAACAAAATGAATTAAGTTCCATGAATTCATCTGTTGATCAAATTCTTGAAACTTTCTTAAACAACTTGGCACAAACCCCTTTGTTTTCTGATTTTTTTTTTCTCTGTTACATCTGTTTCCAATAACTTCATTTTCAGCTTGATTTCAGCCTTGATTCCTCTTCGTTTGTACACAATTGGATCATTCATTCAATACTCCATGTATTCACATCAATTTGGCTTCAGTAAGTTAGAATTGCAGTAGCTCTACAACACCAGAATTTCAGATTTGCATAGCTTTGTTAAACCAGAAATCTGCACTGATTTCAGCAATCGATTTGTCTACGGTTCATTTTAATTTCTGAATTCTAAAGCTTTCCAGAATCAACACGTTTCTAACCATATAGCTCATCCAATGGCCATTGAAACAGCTCCATAAAAACTTATAAAATTCAGAGTTGGCACATTTGTTTATCTTCTGATTTTTCTTCCTTGCTTTCCTATTTCTGCAATTCTGGAAATCAAGATTGAACATTAACTTTGCCTCCTGTTTAACTCCATTGCTCAGAAACTAACAGAAACACAATAGTCAAACTCTCCCCCACACCACAACCTTTGTCTGTCTCAGACAATTCAGAACTCTGCTCCAGGTTTAATTTCTGAACTCTGTGCCAAATAAATCAGTCGGATTCCTGGTTCAGCAAATTCCAGATTCCAGCATATACCAGCCCCTCTGTGCCAAATACCAGCCTCTATCAGATTTTAGACACAGCACATATCAGATTCCAACAAGCAACAGAATCAGCATTTAACAGATACATTCCAGCCTCTATCAGATAACAGAAATGTCACAATTAAAGAAACTGATATTATCGGTCAACCATATCGTGCAAAATTCTGAACTTAAACAGAATATCAGTACCAACCAAATCCAGCTCTTGGCCCAGATATAATAGTTGGAATCCAGCATAGCAATTATCAGATTCCTGAAATAGCTATTCTTTCACCAACTGATACTACAGCAGAACAATAAAACCATTACCCAAATTCCAGCAATAACAAAATCTAGCAATAAACAGATTCAGTATTTATCTAAAACAGCACATTTACAGATCAGTGAACAACTTTGTGCCAAAACTGTAAAA
>NW_027434343.1:0-2081 GCF_044706935.1 Curcuma longa
ACGCAGTAGTTGCAGCCTTGGGCGCCGTTCGTATGTGAGCCCCACACGGCCCGGCCATTGTCGTACAGTTGCAATCGGACTGCATGATGAAGGTATAATCCCCTTGGGTGAGGGATTCGCTGGTGTTCATGATCAGCATGTCGCCGCCAGAGAGAATGTTGTAGGCCATGGAGGAAGGCAGGAGGAGGCCGAGGAAGACAGCAGCAGAGAGGATGACAAGGGCAGCCATGGTTAAGCAACGGATATCACTCACTTCACTCAAGTGATTGTTGATTAGTATGGTGTAAGGCCCATCTATTTATAGATGTTGAGGAGAGGCAAATTTAATTTATGGGACTTAAAACTAAAAAACAGTGCTAATTAATGAAAAAACAGTATCTTGCTTGCTTTACAGGATATATAATATATAATCGACACTGCCCCTAATTTGTAATTGTACGGGAACATTATCAGGCCAACTCATCCACGTTATTTAGTGGACAATAAGCCATATACATATTTTGGCGCACGTTTTGTCTCGCAGTTTGATTATTATTATTATTTTTATTTATAATCAAGTCATTTAATATTTTATTATAATTTAGAGATTTGAGTTATAATATTAAATATAAAAAATTTTAAAGTAAAAAAAAATTAGTTGGTCACGAAGTCTACCGGATCGATAAGAAACACGGGATAATAATCTGGCACACCTCGTGAGCAACTAAAATTTATTCGTTTTGAAACTTTTTTTATATTTAATACTATAACTCAATTTCTAAACTTTAAAAGGAAAATCTTAAATCGTTTAATCATACAAAAAATAAAAATAAAATAAAATGATAGTGTTCATGTTCAAAGCGCTTGAACAATAACAATGTTATTTTTTATTTTTAAGATTAAGCTATTTAAGATTTTTTATTTAAAATTTAAGGGTTATAGTATTAAACACAAAAATTTTAAAATAAAAAAATATAATTGCTCACGGGATGTGCTAAGTTGTTATCTCACACCTCTTATCCAACACGTTCTACGAGGAACTAATTTTTTTTTGTGTTTAATACTGTAACTCAACTTTTAAACCCCAAAGGAAAGTCTTAAATTACTTAACCCTATGACAAAAAAACAAAAAATAAAAAAAATAAAATGGCATTGATTGTTTTGAGCACCCGAAAAGTCTAGAATCTTTTCTATGAATTTCTAACGTGGGACTTTGATTATATCCCAATAATCTATCTCTCAAATAAAGGACCACTAGGAGCCCCCCTTAACGGTCCCAACAGACTCCTTATTGGTTCGTGTCCCAACGGACCTCCTTAATGGTCCCAATGAACTCGTCCCTTAAACAGTCACAACGACCCTTACTAGGAGCCCCCAACTATTTCTTTGTTTGGTTTTACATAGCTTGCTCTGATGCCACTATTAGATCCGATGAAATCCATATATATCTCTACAACGGTATGATATTGTCCACTTTAGGCTCACACCCTCATAGTTGTATTTTTGGCCTTTACCCAAAAGACCTTATTCCAATTGAAATATCTTCAATCTTATAAGCCCAGAATTTTTTCTATGTATTTCCAATGTGGGTTTGGTTCGTATATATTGTCCACTTCTTATTAATTTTAATTCATTCAATTGGAATCTTTCAACATATCTCCACAATGATATGATATTGTCCACTTTGAGCCTAAGCCTTCACGTTGGGACTGTTAAGGGCGGCAGGTCCATTGGGATCGTTAAGGGGGATTTTAAGTGGTCCTTTGCTTGAAGACTAGATTGTTGGGATACAATTAAAGTCCAGATTGAAAATACATAGAAAAGATTTTGGGCTTATAAGATAGAAGATATCTCTGATGATATAAGACCTTTTTGGATAAAATTCAAAAATAAACCATGAGGACGTGAGTTCAAAGTGGACGTATCGTACCTGTTGTAAAGATATATATGGATTCCATCGATACTAATAGCTAACCTTATACTAGTTGAGATATCTTTCATCTTATAAGTCAATCTTTTCTATGTATCCATCGATACTAACAGCTAACCTCATAACAATTGAGATATCTTTCATCTTATAAGTCTAGAATCTTTTCTATATA
>NW_027434344.1:0-2742 GCF_044706935.1 Curcuma longa
TTCTCTGAAACTACAAATGTACTCTTCCGTATCAAGTTTTTGATCTTGTATCAGATTGTCTAGCTGAGCAGCATTCGCCCTACTGCTAGTTAAATGCATTTTGTTATCTAGATTGAAATTGTGTCCTGTAGGTGAGTTTGATTTCTTTGAAATTCAATTAATTGTTTTAGCCTAGTTTCATTCTTTCTTTGTCTCATGAATTGCATTCCCTTTAATTGCTAATTTCATTACCTTGTTAAACTTTTATGTTTGCATTTAGGTCCATAGCCATTTGTTCCATGAATTGCATTTAAACTTGCATTCTATTTCATTTAATGTCTCTTTCATTTACATTTCATTTGAAAACATCAAAACCCCATTTCATATAAAAACCCAAAAATAGAACGACATCTTAGCTCGATTCATACGATTCTCTACTAATCCTTGGAAAATACGACTCGTGGCTCCTGTATTACTTTTACTTGTGAGTTAAGGGTCTTCGATTATAAATTCTAATTTGTGGCTCATTCGTGACATCAATTGTGGGCATATCACGTCTTGGACCCGGAGGTGAATTTTTCCAACGATCGTCTGAGTTCACTGACTTTAGCTTTCAGTTGAGCATTTTCTTCCTCGAGTTGAACTCGAGTCGAATCCTCAACCGAATCGTTCGGAGTCGGTGACTCAGGGATGACTTTCTCTTTGAGGAGTGCTAACTCCTCTCGGAGCGATTCACCCACGGCCTCGGATTTGGCTAATTTTTTACTTAGACTAATAATAATTGAGAATAATCTATGTTGACTTACAGTGGGTTTCGAACCTTCGGAAACGGATATGGATCCGTGGCTTTCGTCGTCCGAGTCGTAGTCGCTTTCATTCGGGTCGTCTTGTGCCGGAAGCGCGAGGCAAACTCTTCGTTGGTTGCTTTGATGTGTTTCGTCCGACTCCTGCGGATGATGATTGATGTGCGTAGGATGTATACCCGTTTTCATGCTTTATTTGCACATCTTTCTGAGCTTATTGCTTTATTCTTATGTATGTTGCATCCCTTATTCATGCATTTAGGCATATATTCTACATTTCCTAGTTCGGAGATCTGCTCGTGCTTTAACATGTTTCAGGGTGGAAATTGGAGCGAAAACGGGCAAAACGGAGTATTATTGAAGATCAGGCAAGACAGGGCCGTGCCTCATAGGCACGGCCATGTCTATTCAACTTCTGGCCGTGTTTCAATGGGCACGGGCGTGTGCCAAAATCCCCTCAGCAGCAGCCAGAGGCCGTGCCTCAAAAGCACACCCGTGCTTCAAAACAGAATCAAGCCAGTTCATGGCCGTGCCTCCAAAGCACGGCCGTGTCTTCAACTTGGAGCCAGCCTCTGCTGAAGGCCGTGCCTCACAGGCACGGCCGTGTGCAAGAACAGAAGAGCCCAAGCAGCAGGCCGTGCCTCAGAAGCACGGCCGTGTCCAGCCATCCAGCTCCAGCCAGTGTGTGGCCGTGCCTCCCAGGCACGGCCGTGCCATCAAACAGAAGGAGGACTACTCTGTGCCGTGCCTAAGAGGCACGGCCGTGCCCCAGACCCGAGACTTCACAGCTTCAGGCCGTGCCCCCAAGGCACGGCCGTGCCTTACCTTGTGCCCGAAGCCAACACAAGGCCGTGCCTCCCAGGCACGGCCGTGTGCACGGGGGCGTGCTGCTTCCGAACCCTGCACTATAAATAGGTCTCTAATGAGACCTAGCAAAGGGGGGGAGACTTTGGAGAGCCACCGGAGTTGTTCTAGAGCCGCCGACGCCTATTTCGGAGAGAGATTCGACGATCCATCACCGATCCGACTGCTCCAGACCATTTCCATCTCATCTACGCAGAGATTTCACTCCGAGGAAGAAGATAAGTCTAGTTTCCTGCATTTCTTTGTTTATCTTTGGGAACAAGATGTATTTCTTCTATCCTTTGGATTGTATTCTCCTCGATATGGAGTAGATTTCCCTAGATTCTAGGATGTAGGATAAATCAGATGTAATGGATGATTGTATTTGGATTTGATTAATCTACCGTTTTCTATGAAATACTGTGCATTGCTTTGTGGATTTATGCTTGTACTTGATGATAAATTATGTTGTGTGAATCCATGAGGGTAGGGATTTACTATGAATTGGGGAATCATTAGGCCGTATACCGGGGCGCTCTGTAAAAGGGGCAGACCTTGAACCGGGCGAGATTCCGAAGGATTTCCTAATACATAGTTGAATTCTTATGAGGAATAGTTAGCGGTCATTCGTTATTGGGGAGAGATCCGTAAAAGGGTATCTAGTGACAGTGGATAAGGTTCTTTTAGTATTTCCGGGGCGCCTGAGTGACACGGGCAGACCTTGAACCGGGCTTCTAGAACCGTTTCAAACCAATAACGAGTGACGTAAGAACACCAATGAGTTAATTCGAGGATACCTGACGAGGTTGAATTGGATAATTTGGTTGACATTCCTACAATTGAACAGTTATTGAGGAAAGGTAGAGGATCCAAGTCGATTAATCCATTCTCTGAGGAGTCCGAAATCCTAGGATCGCTTCACCCATAAGTGTCACAGTCGATCCCTTTCTCCGACTTTTAGGATAAAGCACTTTAAAACACTCCCATCTCCCCCACACAACTCATGATCTATATTCTCTCCACCTTTTTGTGCTAGATTTAGTAAGTAGTTCCACGGTCCCTGTGGATTCGATCTTTTTATTACTTGGCGATATTCCGTGCACTTGCGGAAGCACAT
>NW_027434345.1:0-5640 GCF_044706935.1 Curcuma longa
AAGCTGAGCAATGGAAAGTCCTAGTTGTAGCTAGGCAAAGGGAAGTCCTGATTTGGAGGATCAGGCGGAAGTCTTGGCAAAGGGAATTCCTGAGTGCACCAGGTGAAGTCTGGGCTGGTCTAGGTGAACGAGTCGCAGTAGAAGTCTGGGCTGGTCTAGGTGACCGAGTCGCAGCAGAAGTCTGGGCTGGTCTAGGTGACCGAGTCGCAGCAGAAGTCTGGGTTGGTTAGAGAGAACTGAACCGCAGCAAAAATCCTGGGGGGCTAGGACAGAGCCGAGCACAAGTCCAACAAGTCTGGAGGACTTGGTTGGCATGAATTCTCCAGAATGGAGTGGGTTAGGCTAACCCAAGATTTCGGTAGAAATCTGAAGTTAGACCCACTAGGTAAGACTTTAGGTTGTTGTATTTGCTTGCTTGTATGCTTGTCTTGCAGGAACCAGGAGCTGGAAGCAAGAGGGAAAAGTAGAGGTGAAGCAAGTAAAGTCAACTCAAAGTCAAGCTCAAAGTCAACTCTGGTCAAACCAGAGTTAAGTTGACTCAGATCGGGTTTTGAGTCGACTCGGCACTGGAGTCGACTCAAATCGGATTTTGAGTCGACTCAGGCTGACGCAGAGTCAAGATCTTATCGCCGCTGACGCCACACAAGCTGGAGTCGACCCAGGAGCAAGATGAGTCGACTCAGAGAGGAAATCGGCGAACGGAATAAAATTTGATCTGCCACGCAGGCTGGAGTCCACCCAGATGGGCATCTGAGTCGACTCAAGAGGGTTATAAAAGGAGGTCGCGAGCAGCAGCCAGAAATCAACATTCATACGCCTTCTTTTCGACAAGAGCCGCTAATGAACGCGAACAAGGCCAGGTGCTTGCAACCGGGGAAGATCCAGGAGGAGTGCGCGACGCTCATGACTTCCGGATCGGCAACAAGTGTTTGCAATTTATTTTATTATCTTACTTTTATTTTTATCTTATTATTGTTTATTGGATTGTAAGACGGGTTTCTCCGCCTCCGAACGAAGTTCGGAAAGGAGACCACTAGTAGACGGGCACCTCCCGAATTAGGCCTTGGACGTACTAACCCTTGGGGGTTAGGAACCAAGTAAATTCCGCGGGTCCTTCTGTGTTGTTTTCTAATTCCGCTGCAAGTGCCTTTTATAGTTAACGAATGATTTCTGAGAAAAGTGACACGCGCTATTCACCTCCCCTCTAGCGCATATATCGATCCTACAAGGAGCTCACAACCAAGATGGATTGGACAAACCATTGGAGTGGTTGTAGTGTAATTGGTATTAGTCTATCTTGACTATTAAATTACACTAGTACACTTTGTGTGTATTGAGCAGGACCACTTGAGGTCGTTCGATTTATACTGACTATATAATCGAACTAGATCTCTGTTGCTATGGATGTGCATGCTCTTAATCCTGATATAATAACAAACACATATACTTAGTATATATTTCTTTGATTCATCAAAGGGTGAGATTTAGCTCGTTAAATCAATAGGCCCGATGAGTTGGGAGATAGTATTATGTATATGGTGTGTTGTTGATTATAGAAGGAAACTGTGTCCTATAATCTAGGCTGATGATGTCCCCTTGAGGAGCTCATAAAGGATTATCATGTAAACCTTGCAAGTGGACTTAGTTCCGCATGATAATAAAGGTTGAGTGGTACTACTCTCGGAATCAGAAGTTAATTAATTGAGTTGTCAGTAATTTGATTAATTAACGGATTTACGATATCTTAAAACACCGAGAGATTAATGCACTCATAGTAAGAAGGAGTCCATACTATAATATGGGATTGATGTGGTAGTGCAATAATAACCCTTTAGTGGTATGAGTTATTATTGATGGACTTGAGTTGGGTGTTCGGGAAGAACACAAGAAGCCCAAGCCATCAGGAGGCCAAATCCAATTCCTCCTCTAGGTCCCTACTGTAGCCTCTGGATAAAGCCTGGAATCCACCTAAGAGAATTTTGGAAGAGTTTCGGATAGGAAATTCTGTTAAGATTTTTTTTCGGAAAAAAATTCTGCTAGGAATTTCTGTTAAGAATTTCCGTTACGAAATTCTATTAAGAATTCTATTTCTTCCGTAGACAAAATTTGTTAAAAATTTTGTTAAAAAATTTTATCAAAAAATAAAGTTTCTTAATTAAGAAATTTTGTTAAGAAATTAATGAAATTTTATTAAGAGATTTTATTAAGAGAAAGATAAAATTTAAACAAGGAAATTTATTAAGAAACTAACAAAATCTTATTAAGAGATTTATTTCTAATAAATCTAGATAAGATAAGGTTGTTAGATTCTTTCTAATAAAATCTTATTAAGAGATTTATTTCTAATTAATCTAGATAAGATAAGTGTTGGTGCAATCGTGCCCCAAGTGATTGGATTTTAATGTTTGGCTAAATCAGTTAAGTTAGGCAATGTTTGTTTATCTAACATGTGTGGTCTGAGTCCACAGGAAAGTCCAGGAGTGAAGACCTGGCAATTGGTTGTTAGGAAGTATACTGAAAAGACTAGCTCTTTTGTATATAAACATTTATGAAATAAAGTATCATATTTTGGTCAAATGATTGCAATAGTATATTTTGCAATAAAGTCCTCTTAATTTACATTGTAGATAACTTGGTGTCTGTGAGACACAGAAGACCATGATTATCGGTCCCTTGTGAATTATAAACTAAGGCTCACAACCAAGATGACTTTGGACAAACCATCGGGAACGGTTGTAGTGTAATTCGGTGACTGTCTGTCTTGACTGTAGAATTACACTAGTGCACTTTGTGTGTATTGAGTAGGACCATTGAGGTTGTTCGATTTACACTGACTCGCAAATTGAACAAGACCTCTGTTATTATAATTATGCACTCTTAATCCCGATGTAATAAATGGGCACCTATACTTAGTAATTATTGCTTTGATTTACCAAAGGGTGAGATCTTTCCGTCAGATCAAATATTCTCGGTAAGTTGGGTGATGTTACTATTTATACGGTGTGCCATTAATTATAGAAGGAATCCGTGTCCCAGTAGGGCTGATGATGTCCCCTTGGAGAGCTCATAAGGATTGTCAAGTCAAATCTTGCAAGTGGACTTGGTCCGGCTGACAATAAGGTTGAGTGGTACTATTCAAGGTCTTAGATGTCGATTATTGAGTTGTCAGTGAACTCAGATAATTGACGGACATACGATATCTTAAACACGGGGAGCAATGCATAAAATAATAAGAAGGAACCCATAACGTAATTTGGGGATTGGATTGGTAGTGCAACAATGATCCTCTAGTGGAATGGATCGTTGTTGATGGATGTAGGTGTGTATTCGGGGTTGAATACGGGATCCGAAACCCATCAGAAGGCCAGATCCAATACCTCCTCGAGGTCCCCACTGTAGCCTAAAGACATCTTCAAAAGGATGCAATCAAACGGATGAGATTAGTTCTCAGCCGTCGGATGAGATTTAATCTCGACCGTTGGATGAGATTAGTTCTTGACCGTAGGATGAGTTAATGGATGAGATCAGCTTGTATCCGTGGGATTAGATCAAGTTGCATCCATTGGATCGAAATAAATAAAGAGGAATAGAAGAGAATAGATTAGAACCGTTGGATGAGATTAAGTCGCGTCCGATGGACGAGATCTCTCCGGTTCGGTTTTAATTCTCTTTGGAAGGAAGAACCGGTTCACGAGGTGAACCAGAGTTGGTTCATTGAACCACACGCCCAAGGGATTAGATCAGGGCCGTTGGATCGAATCAATTAAGTTATATTAAAGAAGATTATATTAGAACCGTTAGATGAGATTAAGTTGCATCCGACGGATGAGATCTCTTCGGTTCGGTTTTATTTTCTATTTTAATATAAAATTGGTTCAAGGATTAAACCAATCCCATCCATAAAGTGGCCGGCCACTTTAGATGTGGATAAGATTGATTTGGTTTTTTTTTAAAGGAAAAACCAAATTAAAAAGATCCGACGGTTGCAATTTATTTAATTGGCTGAGATTTAAAATAATTCTGGAATTTGGAATTGGTTATAAAAATAATTCCAAATTAGAAATATTTTATAATGACCGGCCAAATTAATAAATTGGAGAAAAAATTGATTTCATTTTTTTTATAAAAAGGAAAAACCAAATCAAAAAGATCCAAAGGTAGAAAACCAAGCAATTAAATCTAAAGGCTAAGATTAAAGATATTTCTATAAATTTGGAATTGGTTTTTTGAATCATTCCAAATTAAGAAATAATTTTAATTAGCAAAGGAGGCTTGGTCATTGGGCGTGGGCTATAAAAAGAGGGAGAGGGTGGGCGGCAAATACATTCAAGAGGAAAAGATTAGAGATCGAATCGGTTTCGGAATTCTCTCCTCTCTTCTCCTCTTGGTGCCGCCGCCCCCTCCTTCTTCTTTCTTCTTCCTTTTCTTTCTTCCTCCACCCCTTTCTTTCTTGCTCAAGGTGGTCGAACCTTTTCCTAAGGTTGGATGTAATACCCGTAATTTCTGGATAAAATTGGATATTTATTTAGTAAAAAAATGATAGATTTAAAATTATGTGAGAAGAAATTTATATAAATTCTTAATTTAGGCTTTAAAGATTTAATAGGCCTAAAATGATGCTTCTTGAGGGGGGTTAATTCTATGTGATCTTGCTAGGGAAAAAATTCTATGTATATATATATATATATGGAGGTGCCAAGGATTGAACCTTGGACCTAATGTATAGCAAGTCATGAGTTAACCATAGGAGCAATTGATTGTTTCTTGTTAGGAACATAAAGGAATTTAACTTAAATGTGGGATGACATCATCTCATTTAATGCAATGGGTTACTTATGTTAAGTTTTAATTTCTCTCTTCTCCTTCATTGTGGCCTCAACGAAAATAGGATGGAAAGGAGGTTTGAATTTTTGAAATTGATGAGGTGGAGGGGGTTACAAGTGAAGCATTAAGGGAAATTTAAGGCAAAGGTCTCATTTGAATTTCCTCTCCACATGTGATTATTTTCTCTTCATATTATCACCGAAAATGGAGTTTATTCTTCATTTTTGTTGGATTTTCTTGATGGTAGCCGAAACCTTAATGAGGGAGGGAGGTTACATGAGAGAATTTAAGAGGAGGGGGGTTACACAAGGTGAGTTAAGAGGGGGTTTATAACCTTAATTCTTTTCTCTTCATTGCATTTGTTTCCCTCATTTGCTCTTGCCGAAATCCTCTTTCCCTTGCATCTTCATCCTTGTGTGGCCGATCACTTTTGGAGCTCCTTCCATCCACAAGCTTCCAAGGGAGAGTTAGGAAGAAAGGTTAAAGCAAAAGAGAAGGTAGGTCTTGCTATAGTTTGGTTTCTTTTCTTGTTTTCTTTGTTTCTTTCTTTGGTTTCTTTCCTTGGCCGAGAGATCTAAGGGTGCTCTCATCATCATTTTTTGTCAAGTAAAGAGGTTAAATCAAGGGCTAAGGGAAGGGATCCAAGGAGAAGAATAGGAAACAAAAGAAGGGACAAAGGACTTGTAAGTGTTGTTGGGTCTCTTGTTTTTCCTTTCTTCTCTCCTTTATGTTTCTTGTCTCCTTACTTCTCATTTTGGCCGAAAGATACTAATGATGGTTTCATCATGATATGGTCAAGAGAAGGTTTTAACGAAG
>NW_027434346.1:0-1850 GCF_044706935.1 Curcuma longa
GCCCACCTCGAAGCATAAGGTATATCTACAGAACCTTACATCGCTCTTCCCTATTTGTCACCTACCTCTCTATAGCCCTCCTACCTGCCTTAGTCAGTTATTCATAACCTTGCATCACTCATGCAATGATGCAACACTACCCTTACAGATTCATCATACCATCACACAGAGTGATAAGGAAAAAAATATTATTTTATTGAAATTTGATACATGTCCCACTATCAAAAAATGAGACAACAACAAGCATAGAAGCAAGGAAGGAGAGATCGTGGTTGCTGGTTCTTCTGCTAGTTGACTTTCTCCGAGGGGGGCCGCACTTCCCACACCTTTTGCAAGTCTAGCAAGGAAAGATCTACGCCCCAAAGAATCAGCTTGGCCTCCACGCATTGTCGGAGAGCGCCTTGGAACCTGTACCTCAACATGCTGCTACTTCGAGAAGATAGCATCTCACAGAACTCCGTCGACTTCAAGAAAGCCGCCTTCTACTCTTCCTGATGCCTCTCCTCCCTGTCTTTATAGTCTTGCAGCTCCTTCCTAGCATTTTCTGTTTTAGCACAGGTTCTCTCCAGCTCGGTGGACAGCTCAGCCCTAGCCACCTGTAGTTCAGCGGATGCTTTGAGTTCCCTCTCTACCCCACTGTCGCTCTGGCCACCAGATTTGCATTGGCTGAGGACAAGACCTAGAGCTCTTCTTGGGCTCACTGCCATCATGCCTTGAGTGGGGCTAGATCATTAGCCTACCTGATGCTCACTCTTTGAGACTATTTGATAGCCTCATCTTGTGCCATCTTCTTATTGGCCTTCGGCTTCTCCAACTTTGGCCCAACCAGTTCATGCTCCAACTCTTCCACATGACACCCCAAGCGATGGTGCTCTTGGAGTATCATTCTCACATGATGTCGGAGCTCCCTAGCGTCTATCTCACAGCATCATAATGGCCATATCAAATTGTCGTTCACGTCTATAAAGCTCATTTGAGGCAACACATCCTTCTCGTATACTTGTAGTTGCTTTGCCCAAAAAGGACTGCCTCCCTTCGGTTCCTCTCCTTGTTCAGATCCATTGAGGGGCTGGCCAGAGGTAGCGAAGGGCCACAATGCATTAGTAAGCAGCAATACTGGTCCTTGCAAGGGTGCTCAGGTCACTGTAGTTGTTGAAGCAGGTGATGCAGCTTTGCCTTTGCCTTTTGACAAGTCACCCTCTATGGGCTCCTTGGCAAGCCGAAGCAGCCTCCTTTGTTTTAACCCCACCATCTCCACCTCAGCCAGAGGGACTCTTGGTGTTCCTTGTGCAAACCTCTCCGCACTTCGGTCCTCTAAAATGAGGACCTCCGACTCTCGGGAGTGTTTCTTAGAAGCCCAACCATAAGAGGAGGTTTCCAAGTCTCTTTGGCACTAGATTCCTGGGTATGGACCGAGGAGGGGTGCGAGGACAACGTCTAGGTGACATACTAGTCTCTTCAATAGAACCCAGGGGACTCCGCCGACCCAGGCTTTTTCTTGGTTGCCTTTGCCAGAGCAAAGAGATCCTCCACGGAGGTCAGCTCCCACTTTAGTTTCTTGCTCATCAATGCATTATACATTGTAGGATTGAAAACACGCTAGAGGGGGGGTGAATAGCGTGTTTGCACGCTTTTCGATTTTTCGTAAAACTTTCGAGTGCGGAAACGGAAGTGATTTATACACAAGTAGCGAAATCAGAAATTAAGTGCAAGAAAATAAATGACTCGTTTTATTTTTACTTGGTTCACAACGCAACGTTGCTACTCTAAGGCCCACGGTCCTTGACCGTTTACGTTGGGCAATCTTCTAAGATACTTGCCCCTTTCCGGCAGCAAGTATATCGTAAAAA
>NW_027434347.1:0-1364 GCF_044706935.1 Curcuma longa
GCCAAACACTTCTTTAAGTTTCTGTCAATGCTTGAACTCTCTGGCCCACTTCTTTTAGAAAAACTTCACTCCATATATTGTCGATACAGCTAGTTCAATCTCCACCTGTTCTAAGAGAGCTTCGTCCGCTCGTTCCAAAGAGCAAATGATGTCTTCTCGTTCGACACGACCGACTACTATTAATTGTTGGAAATGTGAATGGAAACAAGGAAATGGAAGGATGGAGAAGACCCTCATATGGAGGAGTTTAGTCTCACATTGGTAGTTGAGGGGCAGCTTGGTTGGTTTATATTGTATCACAAGTATTGATGTTGTGAACAAATGCATGAGGAGAGACTCTCTCTCACGCGTGGGTGCGCAGGGGGTGCAAATCCAGACCTGAACTGCACTAACCACAAGGTAATTTGTATGAGAGCATCGAGCTCCTGTATTATAGTGCATGCCTTTGATGATATATTATTTACCTTTCATTAAAAAAAAATGTGTGAGCGCGACCTGCGCGCGTCGAATGTACGACCGGTTAATAATTTGCCCAAGCGGATCAACTAATATTTTGCCATCTCATTCCATTTTGTGTAATGGATGAGTTAATTACTTGACGTTGAAACGACCTAGTATTGTTACTGACGTTTCAAATCAAGCCATTAATCCATTAATTATATCATTAATCGAATATTAATGGGAGATGTGTTATAAAAGAGGAAGCGAGGCAGTGATGGGAGTAAGAACATCATTGTTTCTTTCCCTCTCTTCCTTTTTTCCTCTGCTCGGTGATAGATAGCCTTTGGGTGTAATCAGTTCGCCGGTAACGATCTGTGCTTGATCGTTTTACCGGTCCTGTTGTTGTATCCTAGGAAACAGACGTCTGTCTTTACCTCTAAGCACCGCTGGAGGAGACGAATCTGTTTTAAGGAAATTGCATTGAACGCAGGCATCGGCATCATCGCCCACTCGGCTAGGCATCTCGGCCACTCGTCTTGGTAGTCGACCTCTCGGTTCGGCCACTTGTCTCAGCAGTCGGCCACTCGTCTCAGCTCGACTCGTCTCGGCACTTGGCCACCTAGCTCGGCAACTCGGCTAGGCAGCTCGGCTCGGCAGTCGCCCACTCGGCCCAGCAACTTGCCTCGGCAGTCGGCCACTCGGCTCGGCCACTCGGCGTCTCGGCCACCTAGCTCGGTGACTCGGCCACTTGGCGACTCGACCACTCGGCGTCTCGGCCACTCGGCGACTCGGCCACTCAGCTCTCTCCGGCAAAAAAAAAAATCGTCAACATTAATGACACGACCGACTACTATTAACAACGGAGGAACATTTAAATGATGAAATCAAAAATTTTAGGGGCTAAACTATGGAAGATGAAACTA
>NW_027434348.1:0-4131 GCF_044706935.1 Curcuma longa
CACATCAACCTGCGAGGTTTATATAGAGGTGGCGGGAGCGGTATCCTCGGCTCTCATTGTTTGCAATTGGTTGTGGAGGCGAGATCAACGGATCGATCTTATGACAGATTCTGAACATCTGATGGTTTAGCAACGTAAATTATCTTCTTTTGATGGCTAGGATCGTGTGGGACCAAGTAGGAGTACTTGGTCTCTATCCTAATTCTTATGGATAAGTTGCTAAGCTTGATGAAAAGGTCAGTGTGTTGATCCGTTGACATCTGTCCAGCAACCTGAGGTCGGAAATGAGCGATTTGTATGAGTGGCAGGGATGTGCAGGTATGCCGCGAGCCTATATAGGATGATGAGCTGAGCTGGGTATGCACCCGAGCTCTCTATGTATGCCATAACTGAAGGAAGTGACTTGCTGAACTCTTGGAGAGTATCTGTTTAGGAACTCAAGTGTTGGTCGAGTTCTCATATAAACTACTGAGTTGTTGGAAACGGCTGGCTAAGCTTATGGTGCGATACTAGGAGCAGGTTCGAGGTCTAATCCCGAGGTAAAGACCAGATCATGAGGTCATCATGTGATGCCGGGACCAGATCATGAGATCGGCATGTGATGCTGGGACCATGTCATGAGGTCGGCATGTGATGCTAGGACCAGGTCATGAGGTCGGTATGTGATATCTGTACTTTGCTAGGCTCGTTGCAAGGGGATGGAGTCTATACCCCATCGTTCTAAGTATCATGGCCCGTGACACTCTTATAATGAGGTTGGTATATGTGGTCAGCTTGATGCCTAGTGTATCGTAGGGAATCGAGTTATAGACACTGAGGTTAGGAAGAGCTCAGTTTGTATTTTAAACCTTGTGTGGACCTCTTAGTGAGGTCGGCGATAGACTACTGTAAAAGATCGAGCTTCGTAGAGAGAGATGAGGAAGGGATCCGACCTCATGATGAGGTCGGCTGATATAGTTAGTACCTTATTAAGAGTATTATGTGGATTCGTAATCTATAGATCGAAGCTACAAAGTGCTCATCCCGAGTATCGAGGTGCATGCCGACCTCTTACTGAGGTCGACGATTTGTTGGGGATGAGAGTGTTGAAATTGCGAGAGAAAAAGGTCAAGGCTTTCTGCAAGGGTATTTTACTTATCTTACCCAATCTTCCCCTTTTCCTATTGCACAAGTTGTTGTTGAGCATCTATGTATGTTTCCTGATGTTTCACTGGGACCACCATAAGAGGTCGGGACGTATCAGTTGAAAATTAAGAAAACTTCGATTTATTATGCTGAGGAACATGCTCCGCTTCTAGAGAGTTGGGCCCCTTCTTCTATGAGTGGATTTTCTAGCTTTTCCATATCTCTTTTATCCTTCATCCACATCATCGCCACCTATTCACGTCGGATAATCTCCTTTCTTTCTCTCCATCCATGTCATTGCCACTTATTTGCGCCGGATCACAAATTAACATAAATTAAAGATCAAAGATGAAATACATAAGCCACAAATAATGAACCAGATTGCACCTAAGATTCATAAAGATTCATTGAATATCCAGTCGCAATCAAATCACCCATATATACGCGAGAAAAGAAAAGGATAGACGAGAAAGGGAGAATTAAGAAATTGATTTCCTCGTAACTACTTAAGTAAATAAATTTAATCGAACCGTGAACATCGTACGTTCAAACAATAATTGCTAGATTAATAAATATGATTATTTTGTAAGAGGGGAATGAGAGGACAAGCCTCGGAGAGAAGATGAGTAATCATGTGATGCATTTGAGACAAACGATGCGTGAAAAGTGACAAAACACTCATTTCAGTGTTGTCACTTTTCTGGGACCAAACAAGATGAGACTTCCCCAGCCAAAATGCTCTCAAACATTTGGAAAAGCTCAATCTATCAGGAGCGAGACCACAGATCTGTCGAGCATCTAATAAGTGGGGCGATGTTGCATGCATGGTATGTAAGATGCTGCCAAGGTCTACTTGCAAATAAACAGGACCAGCCCTGCAGGAAGCCTATCCATCACTCCAACTCTGCATATTTTGTCAGTCTATACATCAGAGTTCAGACTTAGTTGCCTTATAAATGCCATTTATCTCATGTGATTTCTCCACCGTACGTCCTATCCTATTTATTGTTTGCGATCCAATTATTATTCTTATCGTGCGGTGCCAGCGTGGAGGAACCAAGATGAATGAATGATTGGAATGAGTGTTTATACTTCTGTTTGGGCTCGGAAGAGTTCTTTAAGAAAGACTGGAGGCCCAGAATTTAAAAGGTTCAATTAGAACAGCCCATCAATATCTGGTTTAGGAATCAATTCACTTATTCAAACCGAGCTGAAATCCTTGTAAAATTGTAACACTTCCATTGAAATCCTTTTGCACTTCACATTTGATAATCCACAATTTTAAGTGGCATTGACGGTAAATGTTCCTCCTTGGAAGAAATTGGCAAATTCTAACGCTATCTATGTTGTTCATGAGACTATTGGTGTCCCAACCAGAATATCATTCTATCGTACTCACTACACTGGCTAGCTAGTGAATGTAGGTGTCGATAGGTTTTTACTGTGAATTACTGCTCTATGTCCCTGTAGGATGTTCAAGAAAACAAAGTATAACTTTATCATGCAAAACAAAATTTTTGAAATCTCTGTATCATTCTCTGTTTAAGGAAAACCAAACTCTATATAATGTACACATGTAAGGACCATAGATGATGAAGCGTTTGGGACTCACCATAATTTTGGGTAGTGTTTTGACACTCTGAACAATGTAGAATCAAAGCGTAATTCCTTATCATATAAGTTTTTGGGTATAATGATAGAACGATTGAACAAGTACTTGTAGTTTCACAAGTTATGTTGCTCCATTTTGCGTGCATTTAGATATAAACACTGTATGATGTGTATGTACCTATGTATATGTATGTTTGTTAAGATTAATTAAAGTAGCATTTTAGGACTTCTCTGTGTCATGCGATCTATTAGCTTCTTAATTTGCTCGACTATAGTTATCACTTTTAAATGCTCATGATAAACAAGACTTAGACTTGCTTACAGATTTTGGTTACAAACAGTATAGAATGAAATTATTAGATTTTTAATTTTTGATTTGTAGCAAAACGGGAGGCGATAGGTGTTTACATAAGTAGCTCTAGGTCCTCAGCCAATAACTTAAAATTGAGCGAGACAAGACGGAGTCAATGAAGGTGGGTGGATGTTGCTAGGCTTCAATCAATGCAAGTCAGTGTCAACCTATCAAGGAGCTAGTCAAAAGAGGGCATCAATATTGATAGGTATAGCAAAACTAATCGTGATAAAAAATTTTGCAGATTGAAATTTATGTACATTCATAAATGTGTATCATCCTGATAGACGTATATACAGGTCTACTGGTATGATTTGTATATCCCTTATGTATCGAAATGGTTAAAATGTAAAAGAATGCTTCTTTTTAAAATACCTCAATACAATATCTCAAATATATTTTTCATCCTAAAAATATCTTTTTTTCATCGTTATTGTAACAATTATGATAAACCACTTCAACTTAGCCAAAATTACTTTTAAACTATTATAGTAATTATGATACAACTTCTACGATAATATAGTTGGTACAACCTTATAGTAACTATACTATAGCTATTATAATATTATAACAGTTATACCCTAAACCCTAATACTAACTGTGTAGTGGCTATATTATATATAGTTACTATAATAATTTTAAAGTAATTTTTGTTGGTGCAAGATGCACTAAAATCTTGCCTAGAGTTTCGATGTTTGATAATGCATCTAGGTCTGGTCAGTTTGACCAAGGGGTGATCCAAACAGAACTTGATGTTTGGATGTGTGGAAGTGAGTGAGAAGACCTAGTCAGTTAGACTAGGCAGTGAAAGTCCTGATCTGGACAATCGGGCAAGGGAAGTCCTGGTGAGTGAAGCTGGGCAAGGGAAAGTCCTAGTTGTAGGCTAGGCAAAAGGAAGTCCTGATTTGGAGGATCAGGCGGAAGTCTTGACAGAGTCAAGTACACCAGGTGAAGTCTGAGCTGGTCTAGGTGACCGAGTCGCAGCAGAAGTCTGGGCTGGTCTAGGTGATCGAGTCGCAGCAGAAGTCTGGGTTGGTTAGAGA
>NW_027434349.1:0-1819 GCF_044706935.1 Curcuma longa
TTGGATTAGTCACCTCGTAGAGGTGGATACCAAGTAAATCGAACGGGTTAGCATTGTGATTCTTTTTCTTCATTATTTCTTTGCTTCCGCTAATATCTTTGCAGGTGAAAAAGTCGAAAATCGCTATTCACCCCCCTCTAGCGAACTCACCGATCCTAACAAATCCTATCTATGTAAATAAACATTCTGAAATAAGAATCATATTTGGTCAAAATTTACATTTAGTTTTATGCAAATGTCCATTCGATCTATATTGTAGATAAACATGGTGTGCGGAGTCACACACAGAAGACCATGTTATCAGTTCCTTATAGATTATAAACAGTGTTCACAACCAAAATGGATTAGACAAACCATTGGAGTGGTTGTAGTGTAATTTGGTCTTAGTCTGTCTTGACTATAGAATTACACTAGTACACTAAGTGTGTATTGAGCAGGACCATCTGAGGATTGTTTGATTTATACTGACTATATAATCGAACTAAACCTCTGTTACTATATACATGCTCTTAATCCTGATATAATAACAAACACATGTACTTAGTAGGTACTTTTTAATTCATCAAAGGGTGAGATTTAGATCGATAGATCAAAAGACCCGATGAGTTGGGAAGTAGTATTATGTACATGGTGTGTTGTTGATTACAGAAGGAAACTGTGTCCTATTAATCTAGGCTGATGATGTCCCCTTGAGGAGCTCATAAGGATTATCATGTAAACCCTGCAGGTGGACCTTGTCCGCATGATAATAAGGTTGAGTGGTACTACTCTTGGATTAGAAGTTGATTAAATTTGAGTTGTCAGTAACTCATTTAATTGACGGATATACGATATCTTAAACACAGGGAGACTAATGTACTGATAGTAAGAAGGAGCCCATATTATAATATGGGATTGGTGCGGTAGTGCAATGATAACTCTCTAGTGGAATGAGTTATTATTGATGGACTTAAGCTGTGTGTTCGGTGAAGAACATGGGAAGCTTTAAGCCTATCGGGAGACCAAAACCAATTCCTCCTCTAGGTCCCTGCTGTAGCCTCTGGGAATCCTCAAGTCCACCTTGGAAGAATTCGTGAAGAAACCAGGCATTCGAACCCATACAAGGCTGTGTAATCGATCAGCTGATCGATTACACACCTTGGTAATCGATCAGCTGATCGATTACCAACCTCTGGTAATCGATCACTTGATCGATTACCATGCTGGTAATCGATCACCTGATCGATTACCAGGCTTAATGAGGAAAAGTTACGATGTTTAATCGATTCCTTGATCGATTAAAGCCTCGGGTTCGAATTGGTAACTTCCGAAATCATACCAAATTCTCCGATTGATTGATTGATTGAAATCATACCAAGTTTGATCCAAATCATACCAAGTTTATGATTTAAATCATACCTAATTTATGTGATGGCTAGGCTATAAAAGAAGGGGCTTGCCAAGGGTTGAGAACACACAACTCTAATCTTTGGTGGCCGAGAGTCTCGGCAGCCACAACCCCTTTTCCTCTTCTCTTTTCCGGAGAAGGAAGGAAAGTTTAGCTAGCCATCGGAGAGGAGAATTCTGGTGGAGAAATTCTTGAAGGATCGTTGCCCACACAACGTTCGAGAAGAGGAGAGGAATACAGCAGAAGATCAAGAGGTCTTCGGGTACAAACTTCATCCACACAATCCAAAGGTGAACGGTACGACAAAGTTATTCCGCTTTTATTAGTTGTAATTACTTTTGTATGGAACTTGAAAACAAACACAAGAAGCCAGCGATCCGTAGGGCCTCTTGGAAAGTTTCGTCCTTTGTACAAAAAATTTTTGTACAAGGG
>NW_027434350.1:0-2897 GCF_044706935.1 Curcuma longa
TGTCACATACACAACCAACAATCCTCAACCCAACCGCTTCCTTTATAGTCTAGACAACTATCTTAGTGACATCACTATAGCTAATACACAATCCCTGTGGTTCGATATCTTTTTATTACTTGACGACATTCCGTATATTTGCGGAAAGCTTATCAGATCGTATGCCCGGGGTACCTTGTGACAGGAGGTGAACCTTTAACTAGACTTTCCGAAGAGATCCTTGAGTTGTAACAAATTCTCATAAGGGATAACTAACGATTATTGACTACTAGAAAGAGGTCCTTAATTGGGTACTTGGTGATAGGGGGTAGGATACCTGTAGTATTGCCGAGTCGCCTAGTGATAACGGGAGAGCTATAGAACCATGATATCTAGGTATCATCTTGAACTAGTAATTATAACATTAGAGGATCATGTTTAATTCCGATGAAACCTTACAAGGTCTAATTGGGTAGCTTGGTTAGGATCCCTACATAAGTATAAACATTGAGAAATAACAAAGTATCCACAAATACCATCAACCATAGTCTCAAGGAATCCGAAATCCTAGGGTCATTTCCCATACGTGTCATATACTTGATTCCCTTTTGTTCGAGGATTAGGTCCTTTTGTTTTCCCTCTCTCTTGCTATGATACTAAAAACCAACTCTTTTGCAAATTTTTCTATTCCGGTCTAGTGATTAATTCCACGGTCCCTGTGGAATCGATATTTTTATTACTTGACAACACTCGTACTCTTACGGGAGCTATCAATTTTTTAGTGCTGTCGTCAGGGACTATGCGCTATTTTTCATTAGACTTTTACATTGAGAGTTTTTCCACCACATTCTCTTCACTTGCTTTTATTTTTCTTGTTCTTTACTCCTTTTCTATTGACAAAATTCTTTGCAAATTGATTTTTCTTCTGGAAGCATAATACAATCTTTTTCATTAGACCTTTGCATATATCAATTGTGAATTCTTTTAAATGTTTTTATTTCACTATGGAATTGCATAATAAGAGACCTAAATATTTTTCCTTTACTCTTTATGTAGAAAATTTTGAGGATGGACTATAAATCGCTAAAGAGTTATTCCTCACCAATCTCAGGATGAACACTAGATCCCATTGTGTTACCACAGATTTCTACTTCAAGTTTCGAGATCAATCCAAGCCTTATAACAAAAATTCAAGAAATTCAATTTAAGGGAATTGAAGCCGAGAATCCATACCATATCTCATGGAGTTTCACAGATATTGTAATATAGTGAGATATGAAAGAGTTAAAGCTGAGTTTATTTGGTTATTATTGTTTCCCTTCAGTCTCTGCAACTTAGCTAAAGATTGGATGCACTCCCTACCTCCCCAAAGCATCAGATCATGGGATCAATTAGAACAGAAATTTATAGATAAATTCTTCCCACCAAGAAAAACCATGCTTTTAAGAAATCAGATTCTAAAGTTTCAACAGATAGAAGAAGAATCTCTATGTGACACTTGGGACAGACATAAAAATATGCTTTAGTAGTGTCCACATCATGGAATAGAAGAATGATTAATATTACACATATTTTATGTTGGACTTTCCTTTGAAGACAAGACCCGTTAGACTCAGCTGCCGGTAGATCATTATTGAATCGAAATGAATCAGAGACATATGAAATAATCAACTGAGTTGTATCGAACCTCAAAGATTGGACTGTTGATAACAAGAAGGAATTTTTAGAAAATATTTTTGAAAATTTCACATCAAAAAGAAGGGGAAGAAAATGATTCAGTAGCACTTAGCGATATTACTTCAGAAGACATCATCTCCCTAGATGGTATAGCAGTACATGAAATGGAAGATCCAATAGAAATTGATGATAAGCCTGATCACGAATTTAAAGACCCATTGGATGAAAAGGTATGTTATCAACTCCTAAAGGTTGACACAAAAGAACTAAAGCAAGAAGAAATTCCACCCAGAGTTGAATTAAAGGTCTTTCCTTTCTAGCCTAAGGTATGAATTTATTGGAGCAAACTCAATGTTTCCTGTAATTGTAAATGCAAATTTAGATAGTACCTCCACTCAAAACTTATTGGAAGTATTGATAAGACATAGAAAAGCAACTGGATACTCAGTTGAGGATTTGAAAGGAATTAGTCCCTCTCTATGTATGTACAGAATTATCCTAGAAGACAATCACAAATGTTCTGTTGAGCACCAAAGAAGACTAAATCCAACTATGGCAGAAGTAGTGCTGAAAGAGATAACCAAATTGTTAAATGCAGGGATAATATATTCAATCTCAGATAGTAAATGGATGAGTCCAGTATATGTTGCTCCAAAAAAGGGCGGTATAACAGTGATGAAGAATGAAAATGGTGAGATGATACCCACTAGGACTACAACAGGTTGGAGGATGTGTATCGACTGCATAAAACTCAACAAAGAAACAAAAAAGGATCATTACCCCCTCCCTTTCATTGATCAATTACTTGAGAGATTAGCGGAACATAAATACTTATATTTTCTGGATGGATTTTCAGGTTTTTTCCAAATTTACATTCGCCTAGATGACCAAGTCTGGTGTGATATATGTTTAAAAATAGGGCATGTAAGTGAAAATTACAGCAAGAACATTTTAAATTCTAAACATGAACATGTAAGCAACCAGTATGATAATGATTATGACACTAACTCGTTAATGAAAGATGATAACTTGGTTGTGTCTACTAGTATAGTTGATAATCTTACTGAGGACTTATTTGAAAATCTACTTTATCTTGCTGTTGATGATGTTGTGGAAGGATATGTAGGGACTCGTTCTATAGTGAAAAAGTCCCAAGAATCATTTTCTTCTATTCCACAACCACTAGATGTCTTCTGGAGTGGCTTGGCCGTGTCGCCCTGGGAATGTGAGACATGACCGTG
>NW_027434351.1:0-1335 GCF_044706935.1 Curcuma longa
TGTTAGTGCAGGAAGCACTAGCAGATCAAACCAGAGTTTTGATTATGGAACTAGGATCAAGTTAAGTATGTGGGTTGGCTAACCAGGTTAAACTGAGCTTGCAGGAAAAGTCCTAGTACAGCTAGGCATGAAGTCTTGGCAGAGTCAAAGTGCACCAGGTAGAGTCTGGACTTGGTCAGGAGGACCAAGTTGCAGTAGAAGTCTGGGCTTGGTCAGGAGGACCAAGCTGCAGCAGAAGTCTGGGCTGATCAGGAGGATCAGTTGCAGCACAAATCCTGGGGGGCAAAGACAGAGCCGAGCACAAGTCCAACGAGTCAGGAGGACTCAGTTGGCAATCAGGTAAATTCTCCCGAGGGGAGTGGGTGAGGACGCGTTCCCGAGGGGAACACTAGGCGTCAGTCTAACCCAGGGTCTCACTGGAGATCCGAAGTTAAGACTTATAGTTGGTCTGATAGACCAACTTAATCCTTTACATGTTATCATTTTGAGCTAACATCTTTTGCAGGAAGGAAAAGTCAGACGAATGCGAACTCCGGACAAAAAGCTGAAAATTCGGGTCTGGAGTCGACTCAGATGGGTTCTGGAGTCGACTCCAGCCGAGTCAGCTGGAATCCGGAAGTCTGCGCGTCGACTTTCCGCCAACGCAGCCTGGAGTCGACCCAGATGACGTTTTGAGTCGACTCAGAGTCAAAGAATTATCAACGCCGCTGCCACCGAGGCTGGAGTCGACCCAGAAGTCAATCGGAGTCGACTCAGAGAAGAAGTCGGGCGAAGACGATAAAACTTGATCTGCCACGCAGGCTGGAGTCGACCCAGATCTGCATCTGAGTCGACTCAGCAAGGCTATAAAAGGGCCCGCGACCAGCAGCCGAAGCATTCATTCCAAACGCCTCCAAACTCCGTTCTCGTGACTCCCGAGCTCCGTTTTTTCGACGTTGGTGCTGCAACTACTTCAAGCTACTTCATTTTACACCAAGGCGCCGAATTTCACATCCGGGGAGCGACCGAGAAAAGCAAAAAGTGTGGTAACTCTGTAATTCAATTATTCAATCATTGTATTCAAAATTTGTACGGATTTTTCGATACACTTGCTGCCGTAAAGGGGCAAGTGTCTTAGTGGATTGCCCAACGTAAACGGTCAAGGACCGTGGGCCTTGGAGTAGCAGCGTTGCGCTGTGAACCAAGTAAAAACAAACGCGTCCCTTACTTTCTGCACTTTACATTTCCGCTGCATTTTTATTATTGTTTTGCTTCCGCATCGTTCGAGAATTTTTGAAAGTCGAAAAGCGTGCAACGCGCTATTCACCCCCCTCTAGCGCGTTCTTTCGATCCTAC
>NW_027434352.1:0-2216 GCF_044706935.1 Curcuma longa
ATGTTAGTGCAGGAAGCACTAGCAGATCAAACCTGAGTTTTGATTATGGAACTAGGATCAAGTTAAGTATGTGGTTTGGCTAACCAGGTTGAATTGAGCTTGCAGAAAACAGGTTAAGTCCTAGTGCTGCTAGGCATAAAATCTTGGCAGAGTCAAAGTGCACCAGTCAGAAGTCTGGACTTGGTCAGGAGGACCAAGTTGCAGAAGGCTGGACTTGGTCAGGAGGACCAAGTTGCAGTAGAAGAATGGACTGATCATGAGGATCAGTTGCATTACAAGTCCTGGGGGGCAACGACAGAGCCGAGCACAAGTCCAACGGGTCAGGAGGACTCGGTTGGCATCAGGTAAATTCTCCCGAGGGAGTGGGTGAGGACGCGTTCCTACGAGGAACAGTAGGCGTCGGTCTAACCCAAGATCTCACCGGAGATCCGAAGTTAAGACTCGGAGTTGGTTCGGTGAACCGACTCAAATACTTTACATGTTATTTGTGAGCTAACTTTATGATGTGCGTAGGATGTATACCTGTTTTCATGCTTTATTTGCACATCTTTCTGAGTTTATTGTTCTATTCTTATGTATATTGCATCCCATATTCATGCATTTAGGCATATATTTTACATTTCCTAGTTCGGAGATCTGCTCGTGTTTTTACATGTTTCAGGGTGGAAAATGGAGCGAAAATGGCGCAACGGAGTATTATTGAAGATCAGGCAAGACAGGGCCGTGCCTCATAGGCACGGCCATGTCTATTCAGCTTCTGGCCGTGTGTCAAAGGGCACGGGCGTGTGCCAAATCCCCTCAGCATCAGCCAGAGGCCGTGCCTCAAAAGCACACCCGTGCTTCAAAACAGAACCAAGCCAGTTCATGGCCGTGCCTCCAAAGCACGGCCGTGTCTTCACCCTGGAGCAAGCCTCAGCTGAAGGCCGTGCCTCACAGGCACGGCCGTGTGCAAGAACAGAAGCGCCCAAGCAGCTGGCCGTGCCTAATAAGCACGGCCGTGTCCCTCATTTCAGCTCCAGCCAGTGTGTGGCCGTGCCTCCCAGGCACGGCCGTGCCATCAAACAGAAGAGGGACCATTCTGGGCCGTGCCTAAGAGGCACGGCCGTGCCTCTGATCCGAGAGCTCACAAGTTCAGGCCGTGCCTCCCAGGCACGGCCGTGCCTTACCTTGTGCCCGAAGCCAACACAAGGCCGTGCCTCCCAGGCACGGCCGTGTGCACGGAGGCGAGCTGCTACCGAACCCTGCACTATAAATAGGCCTCTTTGGAGACCTAGCAAAGGGGGGAGTCTTTAGGAGAGCCACCGGAGTTGTTCTTGAGCCGCCGACGCCTATTTCGGAGGAGATTCGACGATCCATCACCGATCCGACTGCTCCAGACCATTTCCATCTCATCTACGCAGAGATTGCACTCCGAGGAAGAAGATAAGTCTAGTTTCCTGCACTTATTTGTTTATCTTTGGGAACAAAATGTATTTCTTCATTCCTTTGGTTTGTATTCTCCTCGATATGGAGTAGATTTCCCTAGATTCTAGGATGTAGGATAAATCAGATGTAATGGATGGTTGTATTTGGATTTGATAATCTACCGTTTTCTATGATGTAATTGTGCATTGTTTTGTGGATTTGTGCTTGTACATTGATGATAACTTGTGTATGTGTGAATCCATGAGGGTAGGAATTTGCTATGTATTGGGGAATCATTAGGCCGTATACCGGGGCGCTCTGTAATGGGGAATGCCTTGAACCGGGCGAGATTCCGAGGGGTTTCCTAATGCGTAGTGGATTCTTATGAGGAATAGTTAGCGGTCATTCGTTATTGGGGAGAGATCCGTAAAAGGGTATCCAGTGACAGTGGATAAGGTTCTTTTAGTATTTCCGGGGCGCCTGAGTGACACGGGAATGCCTTGAACCGGGCTTCTAGAACCGTTTCAAACCAATAGCGAGTGACGTAAGAAACCTAATGATTTAATTCGAGGATACCTGACGAGGTTGAATTGGATAATTTGGTTGACATTCCTACAATTGAACAGTTATTGAGGAAAGGTAGAGGATCCAAGTCGATTAATCCATTCTCTGAGGAGTCCGAAATCCTAGGATCACTTCACCCATAAGTGTCACAGTCGATCCCTTTCTCTGCTTTTTAGGATTAAGCACTCTAGAACACTCCGATCTCCCCCACACAACTCATGAACAACATTCTCTCCACCTTATTGTGC
>NW_027434353.1:0-1816 GCF_044706935.1 Curcuma longa
TGATAAGCCCACAAATGATGTCACGAATGAGCCTCAAATTAGAATTTATAATCGAAAACCCTTAGCTCACAAAACAAATGTAATATAGGGGCCACGAGTCGTATTTTCCAAGGATTAGTAGAGATTTGTATCAATCAAGCTAAATTGTCGTTCTTTTTGGGTTTTTAATATGAAATGGGGGTTTTGGATGTTTTCAACAAAATGTAAATGAAAATTCAATGGTTTTACAAAGAATACAAGTTTGCTAATCTAAAACTGAAACAATTGAAACAAATGCAACTCAATTTAAATCCTTGTGCCAAAATCTTGAAATTCAAGTTCAAAGTATCAAACTTATACTAATTAGCATTGAAATGTGCATTACAAGTCTCAATCATGCAAAATTTAGAAATAGGACTTATGCATTGATACACTAAACTGTGCCAAGACCAAACATATCCAATTCAGAAATATAGAGTTCAGATTCTAATGCAATAGCTACAATAGAAATTTGGCACAAACAAGAAGCAAAACACTGCTAATTCAGTAGTTAAGTTTCATGAAATTCAACCTAACATAAGCTGATAACAAAATCATGTAAAGACATGCACATGAACATAGGACAAGACATTATACACTAGGGCAAGAATTGAAACTAAAGCAGTGAAGATTATCAGAAAATATTGCAAGTAAACAGATTCAAGAATTGCATTGAACTTAATTGCTTTTCAATGGGATTCAAATCAATTTCAAAGGAATGAAACTCAAATTCAAAACTCAAATTCAAATCTGGTTGACAAATGTTCAGAAATTGCTAATTAACAGAAACTGAAAACAACAGAAATCAGACACCTAATTGACAGAAATAGAAAAAACTCAGGATCTTCCCTTCAAATTAATTGCCTCCTTGCCGTCACACAAGGCCTGAGAAAATCATCAGAAATCCCACAAGAATGTCACTAAGCTTAGCTGAGAAACCCTTTAATCGGAAATCAAATCTGATACACCTCCTGAAACCCTCAGCAGATACACAAACAGAGCCGATATCTCTTTAAACTTGATCTGATGCTAATCCTTGAACCCAAACCTGAATGCTTGTGAATTCATCTCAGAAAAACTCCAAAGTCTTCAAAGAACCCCTTCGATTACTCTGGATTTCTCTGATTCTTGTCGAGTTCAGATCTGGATCCAAAATCACCGGAGGAAATAGATCAGCTGAAGAAACCCTCACCAGCCATTCTAACTCCGAATTGATTTCAGATCTGAGCTCGTGATCGTCCTTAGGGATCCGGAAATTAATTGGAAAGGAAAAACCTGAGGTTCTGGCCGCGCGAGACGAAGAACAGAGGAAGAAAACGACGAAGCAGGGAACGGCTACAGTACTCGCGACACTCGTGCTACAGTGAAACTCCTCGTTATAACTGGGATTTGAAAATCGGCCGGCTTAGCACTGTTCAGACCGGGTTAATTTGTGGTTCAACCCTTTCAAGCTTAATTGGCCGGTTCAGCTCCAATTCGACTCCGGTTCGAGTCAAATTCACATGGGATCAGTCCAAATCAAATGTGGGTCTTGATTCATGAGGTTGGATCCATCAATTTGGTCAATCTTGGCTCAATTTAACTCGATCTCAATTTGGGTTCCATCTTGGTTCAACTCGAGTCCTAAAAAATCAAATCCAATTAATGTAAAATTAACCATCAAATTGCAGAAATTATAATTGACCATCAAATTGTGCAACATATGACAAATATACTCCAATCAATTCATTAAACCATTTATTTTTCATGCAAGACCCCAAAATAAAGCGATAAAATGCATAACAAACCCAACTTATCA
>NW_027434354.1:0-2879 GCF_044706935.1 Curcuma longa
TTGATGCAGTTTTGTCCTGATTGTTGTTTTGATGTTGACAACGATTTAAGTTCATATTCAGATTGATCGATTAAAGAATGAGATGATCGCTCGTTCTCCGGATTAGGTCAGAGAGGGCTCGGTAGCTCGTTCTCTGGACCGGATAGGATTGGAGAGGGCTCGGTAGCTCGTTCTCCGGATTAGGTCAGAGAGGGCTCGGTAGCTCGTTCTCTGGACCGGATGAGTCGGAGAGGGCTCGGTAGCTCGTTCTCCGGATTAGGTCAGAGAGGGCTCGGTAGCTCGTTCTCTGGACCGTTTTGAGTCGGAGAGGGCTCGGTAGCTCGTTCTCCGGACTAGGTCAGAGAGGGCTCGGTAGCTCGTTCTCTGTACCGGACTATGGTCCGAGGAGGCTTGATAGCCTATCCTCGGACCGGATCAGTATCAGAGGAGGCTTGGTAGCCTGTTCGTGATTACGAGATCCAGCGCGGTTGGCTCGGGTGAGACTCAAGTCGACCTGATCGAGTTAAGCCTGTTTCAATCGATCAGTGAATCGATTAAACCAAGGCTGAGTGGATTAATCGATCATCTGATCGATTACAGACATCGATCTTGTGACCTTAATCGATCTGGTGATCGATTACTGAACTCACTGTGAAAACTCGAGGAAAACCCACAGATTGAGGCATAATCGATTAGTCAATCGATTATGCTGTAGTGGAATCGATCGGGTGATCGATTACGGAACCTTCTGTGAGTTTTCGGAAATTCCACAGATTCAAAGCTAATCGATTGGTTGATCGATCACGCGCTTTACTGAGAAACCGATTTACGACTGGTAATCGATCAACTGATCGATTACCGTGTCTTAATCGATCGGCCGATCGATTAAGAACCTGTGTAATCGATCAGTCGATCGATTACACGCTTGAGTGAGAAACGGACTACGATTTTTAATCGATGGCTTGATCGATTACGCTTTATTCTGATCTCTGCTGTACTTGCTCCCGATTACTTTGCTTTTGCTTCGCTAATCCTCTGATGCAGGTTGCAGGTGAAGTTTGAATTCGAGCAAAAGAGGGTCAAGGCTTGGCTTTCCATATGCTCAGCTTGTCGAGATGATTTTCAGGTAAACGGAGCTCTGAGCTGCAGGGATCGATCAGTGAGTGAGCTGAGACTGATCGTGGTGCAGTGGACTCAGAGTCCGTTGAGGCAAGCAGTTTAAAAGCAAGAGAGGAACAAGAACAGGGGTTAACGCTGAAATCCGAACCCTAAGTGTGTGAACACTCTCAAGCTCCCGTGCTCTTCGCTGAAGCTCCTTCTCAGGCAGTGCAAGGAGTGCGTCGCTCTCGGGAAGATTGAGTTTACTGTTTGATTGAGGAGGCCGGTGCTGTAAGTCCATTTTGTGATAGCCTCAATCTCGCCTTCCTTCTATAATCTCTGTAACTAACCTTCATCTTTGAGATTGGTGTGGAGAGGTCTCTCCACCGAGAAGGAGGAATTGATTAGCCGGTTTTTGCCGGGGTGTGATCTACCGAAGATCAAGGCTTCGTCCACCTCACGGACACGCCGAGGAGTAGGGGCAAGTTATCCCCGAACCTCGTATATTGTTGTGTCTTCTTTGATTTCGTTTTGTTTGCTATATTTTCCGCTGCGCACTAACTAATTTGTAGGAAAGAACTACTGATTTTCGAAAAGAAGGCTATTCACTGCCCCCCCCCCCTCTAGCCACCTCCAAGTTCCAACACGATCCTAACAGTTCGCTCCTCCAGTAACTTACCTCACTTACCTCGTGCAGCTCTACTTGACTTCTTAACCCACCAGGACTTCTTGCCAAGGCTCAACCACCCTGGTCTTTCTGCCAAGTCTCAACCAACTTGGTCTTAGGCCAGTTGTCAGGCCTCGCGGACCCAACTGGACTTCCTACCAAGGCTCAACCACCCTGAACTTCAGTCTGGTGTCTGGTTCTAAGTCTTTTGACCCTGCACACTTGGTAAAGAGGTTAAACCCACAACAAATCTAACTTTAACGTATTTGTCATTCATCAAAACTTGAGTTTGACTATTAGTGCAAACTGCACCAACAAAGATAACCTTGGAGTAAGTTCAACAAGCCTTTCTTAACTACAGTGGTAGGTATTTCATACCGTTATGTATCACGTATATATAACTATCACATTATACTATTAACTATTTGAATATTTGCATAAACGTCGGGTTGTTAATACATTAACATGTATACATCATATGCACAACACCCAACTTTACCTCCATCCACATTGACCTTTGAGTGAGTCCAACAAATCAATGCTTCAAGTTACAGCCAGCCCGCTAATCGTGAGATTATATCTCGATGGTTCAAACATATTTAGTTTCAAGCCGGGCTTGGAGTGAGTCCAACAACCCAAACAAGGAAGTAAACTCTGGTTCTTTCCATATTAACAGAAGGTGTTAGCTCTAATAATTTTATAAGGGTTTTTAGGTCTCTGCTTTTATTATAAGGATTTTATAAGGGGCTTAGTGTTCCTTTTATTATCTAGATTCAGAATTTAGTACAACCGTGGATAATGCGAAGGAAGGAATCCCCAACTTCAATGCAATCCATAGATGATGTGATGGAAAAGGGAATCCCCAACTCCTCTAAGAAATCGAGGCAATCCCTCGTAGATGAAGTGGAAGATGATGGTGATGGATGAAGGTCAGTGAGGGTGAGGGTGGCGGCTCCTAGCTCAGATCCCAAAGAAGAGAATACTCTAGCCCTCCTCTACGTGAACCCCTTTGAAACCCTGAACCAGCTTGTAATACCCGTAATTTTTCTTCAATAATTCTTGGATAATGATGAATGATTGATTAAAAGGAATTTAGAAAAATTTCTAAATGGGCCGTAATTTTCCTCTATGTGAC
>NW_027434355.1:0-2276 GCF_044706935.1 Curcuma longa
ATATTAGGAAAACATACATAAGGATTTGTCGATTGGCGAAGACGTAGAAAAGATCGTAAACAGGCTGAGCAAGAAGCTAGAACTTGGGCTCGAGGGCTGCCCAATTTCGTGGTGAGTCCTTGGCGCGGGAACAAGAGCGCAATGTGGCAAACAAACGAATATGGCTGCTGAAACAAGAATTGACCAGAGCTACCAGCAAAGTACAAAGATTGGAGCGGGAAATTACGGAGACACGTAGACACACCCATCAGCTTCAACAAAACATGGTTGAGAGCACGATGGGAGCGCGGCAAGCTGATGTGATGCTTAACAAGTGGGAGGTGGAACAGAGCCTGAGGTGAGTATGTCAATTCCGAGCTTCACCGCCCCCATCGTCCTCGAGCAGCTGGCGGGGTCAAGATGACCCGGATGAGTGACTTGATTGAAAAGATGAGTCACTTGATTGCAAAGAAAACAAGACTTGATCTTGCTTATATCAGTACTTTTATGGATTTTCGGAATTGTTATGATTGTTGTTTGGACTTATGTATAAACATGTTGTATTGTATGAGTTGGATGGATTATATATTATGCTGCATGTTATAGATTGTGGATGTTGTTATGAATCTTTGTATGTTATGGATATTTGGATGTAATCAATGTATGTTATTGATTGATTTGTATTGGTGTATTTTCGATCGGATGTGATTGTTTGATGACAAGTCATATGTATTTATGAATCGAATTGATTGGATCGATAGGCTTTTGTATATACGCGAATTTAAAATCCAGTCGACTGACATTTACCATCAGTCGACTGATGTGGTCAATCAGTCGAGTCATCTTACCTTCTGTTTGCTCGAAGTTGATGACAGTCGACTGATGAACACATCCAGTCGAGTCCATCCCTTAAGTCGACTGACATGAAGCTCTAGTCGAGTCGTTATACCTTCTGTTTGTCATTAGTCGACTGACCTTTACCATCAGTCGACTGAATTTGACCTTAGTCGACTGATGTGGTTGATCAGTCGAGTCATCTTACCTTCTGTTTGTTCCGAGTTGATGACAGTTGACTGATGAACACATCCAGTCGAGTCCATCCCTTCAGTCGACTGACGTGAAGCTCTAGTCGAGTCGTTATACCTTCTGTTTGCCATCAATCGACTGACCTTCAAGGTCAGTCGACTAATCTCCAGAATCGACTTGACTGGAGTTAAATCCAGTCGACTGATGAGGCATATCAGGTGTAATAACATAGTGCCAGTCGACTGCTCTTACCATTTCAGTCGACTAATCATCGTGAATTTGGCGACGAACCGAGTCATCATCGCCAAATTAGCGATGAACGGCTTGTTTCGTCACCAATTTGGCGACGAAAAGTTTTTGTCGCCAAATTTCACTTAAACCTAACTCCTTTACCCTTTCTTTTCCCTCCCGATCGAATTCGCCGCCGTCGTTCTCTTTCTCTCTCGCGAACCAGCCGACCAAAAGCCGCCGCCTCCGCCTCTGAAGCAGACGCCGCCGCCTCTGAACGAGCCACCTCCTCCTCCTCCTCTGCTTCACCGCCGGTGTTCGCGTCAGCCAAGGTACTCCTCCCCTCTCCGCCCCGTCGCCCTCCCCCTACTGCTCCTCCGAGCTCTCCAACCTCTTCGACTGCCTCCCCTTCATCCGGAACGCCAACACCGCTGCTGAGCCGGTGGCCAGTGCTGCTCCGGCCTCAGAAAGGTGGTCGAGGAGGCCCCCGCCTGCCTGTGCAGCCTCTCCAGCCAAGCCCAAGCCGAAGCTCAAAGTTTCAGTGTCAACGTCACCAAGGCCCGCACCCTGCCCTCCGCCTGCGGCGTCTCCGTTTCAACTGCAACTGTTTGTTCTTCTCCCATACTCAAAACTCCTCCTTTCCCCCATTTTTACCCCTTTCTCCTTCTCCTTGTTCATGTTGTTTTGGGTTTTGCTTTGCAGATTCCGGTGCTCCTGCTGCTGCTGCTGCTGCCGCTGCTCGAGGTATGTTTCTCAGTTACAATGCTAGCTCGAGATCATATTTTACAGTAAATTTCCATTATTATTTTCCCCTGAGATGGAACAAAAAAACTTGTTTCTTGGAACTGTGTGAGTGATAGACAGCTAACCACTGAGAAGTAGAGTAATTGGAGTAGCCAGTGTATTAGAAACCAGACTTGTGTAGACTGGTTAAGTGGTTCCATCTCGAGCCACTGGTGCAGACTTGTGCACTGAGCCGAACTCGAACACTTACTCCGGTCGGCTGTTTGTTCGGTCGAACCGTGCATGAAC
Organism: Curcuma longa; assembly: GCF_044706935.1. NCBI lineage: Eukaryota > Viridiplantae > Streptophyta > Magnoliopsida > Zingiberales > Zingiberaceae > Curcuma > Curcuma longa. Next base: position 2,266 of record NW_027434355.1, read on the forward strand.
CATTCAAAATA
>NW_027434356.1:0-1785 GCF_044706935.1 Curcuma longa
GCACCCTCCTTCAACAGCATGGTCAGCAGGGCAGCAGGATCAGCAGGGTCCTGATGTATGTCTTGTGCCCATGTCATGACACCATCATGAAACTCTATCTTAGCCAACTTAAGCTGGCATGACCCTAGACAATCATATGCCTTTTTAAGCTTTTTGATTTGGCCCTTTCTAGCATCTATACCCTTAGATGCAAAGAATGCAGTCAGAATGTGGCAAAAGGGTATGTAAAGTTTTCCTTGGCTAGGAGCAGAGTAGTAAATGATAGAAGAGAAGATGTCAGGACTATGTTGTAGGATCGTGTACGCGCTAGAGGGGGGGTGAATAGCGCGTATGGCTTTTTCAAATCTTTCGTTCGTTTTTCTGTTAAACTACTATGCAGCGGATATTAGAAATAAATGTAAGGGACTCGCGGGATTTACTTGGTTCCTAACCCCCCAGGGTTAGTACGTCCAAGGCCTAATTCGGGAGGCGCCCGTCCACTACTGGTCTCCTTTCCGAACGTCGTTCGGAGGCGGAGCAACCCGTCTTACAGTCCAAAGATAACAATACAAATAAATGATAACAGAAAGAACAGGTATGAAATAAAGAACCAAACAATTTGCCGCCGATCTGGAAGTCCGAGCACCACGTACTCCTCCTGGACCTTCCCCGGTAGCACGTGCCTGGTCTTGTTCGCGTTCGATAGCAGTTCTGGTTGGAAGCGGATGTTAGAATTGTTGTGCTGTGGCTGCTGCTCAAAGGCTTCTTTTATAGCCTGCCTGAGTCGACTCAGATGCCTATCTGGGTCGACTCCAGCCTGCATGGCAGATAAAGCTTTATCCCCTTCGGCCGCTTTCCTCTCTGAGTCGACTCATCTTGCTTCCTGGGTCAACTAGATCCTGCGTGGCATCAGCGGTGATAACTTCTTGACTCTGCGTCATCCTGAGTCGACTCAATTCCTGATCTGAGTCGACTCCAGTGCCGAGTCCGATAAGCCCTGACTCTGCGTCAGCCTGAGTCGACTCAAAACCCGATCTGAGTCGACTCCTGTGCCGAGTCGACTCAAAACCCGATCTAAGTCGACCCAGGTTTGACCAGAGTTGACTTTGGGCTTGACTTTGAGTTGACTTCACTTGCTTCACCTCTCCTCTTGCTTCCAACTCCTGGTTCCTGCAAGACAAGCATACAAGCAAGCAAATACAACAACCTAAAGTCTTACCTAGTGGGTCGTCTAACTTCAGATTTTTACCGAAATCTTGGGTTAGTTTAACCCACTCCATTCTGGAGAATTTGTGCCAACCAAGTCACCTAGACTTGTTGGACTTGTGCTCGGCTCTGTCGTTGCCCCCCAGGACTTGGAATGCAACTGATCCTCCTGATCAGTCCACTCTTCTACTTGACTGCAACTGATCCTTCTGATCAGTCCAGTCCTCCACTGCAACTTGATCCTCCTGACCAAGTCCAGCCTTCCGCAACTTGGTCCTCCTGACCAAGTCCAGGTCTTTGCCTGGTGCACGTTGACTCTGCCAAGACTTCTGCCTGATCCTCCAAATCAGGACTTCCCTTTGCCTAGCCTACAACTAGGACTTTCTCTTGCCCAGCTTCACTCACCAGGACTTCCCTTGCCCAATCTTCCAGATTAGGACTTCCACTGTCTAGTCTAACCGACTAGATCTTCTTACTCACTTCCACACATCCAAACATCAAGTCCTGTTTGGATCACCCCTTGATCAAAACTGACCAGACCTAGGTGTATTGTCAAACATCGAAACTCTAGGCAAGATCTTAGTGCATCTTGCACCAACA
>NW_027434357.1:0-1265 GCF_044706935.1 Curcuma longa
ATAAATGTCAAGCATGAATCGACGACTGGTTTTGGTGAGTAGGAAAGGAGCTTACTAAGCCTTGTGCTTATAGTTTCCTTCTTATGTTGCAGATCCATACCAAAGGCATTAAGCAATGGGGCAGCAGGACAAGGCAGATGCAAGATGTGTGTGGTAGTGCCATGATGGACGGAATGGAAGACTTTAACATTTTGCATGTTTGACTGTTACTTTATTTCTATAATGGTTATCGCTAGACTACACATGCTTACGATGTTAATTTATCATTTATGAACTTCCGGTTTCATTAGATAATTTATGTTATTCCGCAAGAAATTTGGGAGTTCGTATTTGATTACTAGTATGTTAGAAAGTAAGAAAGTAAAACTGTAGCGTCCGTCAGGGCTCTGATAAAGGGCGGGCGTTACAGCAAATAAAGGCAGCTAAACCAAGTCCGGGGTCAACTCAGGTCAAACCTAAGTCAATTGGATCTAGGCGACTTTATCCATAATCCAGTTAATCGGATGTTCTAGGCGATCGAAATGTGGAATCTAAGCGACTCGGGTTCGGATAAATGCTGCGAAAGTCAAAGCTCATCCAGATCCTCTATGTTAGTACGGAGTCGATCGAAAAGAGAAATCCAGTCGACCAGAAGTGCCGAGTCAGCTGCGAAGATAATGGATCAGCGGTCTGCGTGGAGTCACCTAGAAGAGAATCCAGGTGCCTGGAAAGGGAATCCAGGCGACTGGAAGAGACTATATAAGGAGGGTGAACGTGCACAATCAGACACAACAACAACAAGCTCTCCTCTCCAACTAATGGTGATTCTGAACGCGAACGGGGCCAGACTCATGCAACCGAGGAAGTTCCAGGAGGAGTGCACAGTGCTTAAGACTTCCAGATCGGATCTATGCTTGTTTAGTTTAATTTCTTATTGCCTTATTTTCTGTTCTTATTGTTATTCTTTATTGGACTATAAGACGAGTTTCTCCGCTTCCGAACGAATGATCAGAAAGGAGACCACTAGTGGACGGACGCCTCCCGTACATAGGCCTTGGATGTACTAACTCTGGGGGGTTAGGAACCAAGTAAAAATCCGCGTGTCCTGTGCTTATTTTACTAATCTGCCGCTAAGTATTTCTGATAGAACGTTCAAAGAAAAAGCGACGACCGCGCTATTTACCCCTCAAGCGCGCATCACGATCCTACAATTGGTATCAGAGCAGGCCTGCTCTTGATTGAACTCACCGCCACGAGAGCAAGAAGACAAAGATGGAGGGGGAGCA
>NW_027434358.1:0-1537 GCF_044706935.1 Curcuma longa
TGATATAACCGTTTTTGTCGCACTACGGTTTCAATTAATTATCAAGTTTAAACAATAATGTAGCATAGAGTTAACCTGAATCGTCTCTCAAGGACCCAATATAATGATTGCAATTTTCAAATCTAATGAAATTTTATAAGTTGTGAGAAAAATAAAAAGAACTAAACTAATGCATGTTTTGGGGGGTTTAGATGCTAGGACAATAAAAATTCAACCACCTACTTACCTCATAACAATCGTAACTATCCGGAATCGAAAATTCAATTAACTACACTCGAAACATGGTCAAGAAACAAGGACGAACAGCAATGAAACAAAAATGAATAACATGAACAAAACATGACAGATTTGATACGAAACATAACAAAATTTCTACTAGGCAATTCAACAGACAACTTGCATTCAAAAAGGATGAATTCAACAAACATGTAACAAAGTAAGCTATAAGAAAGTAACAACTAACAAAGTAACAAAGTAGCAATTGTAAGGGAGCTAAATTGACATCAAAAGAAAGAACAATCAAATAAAAGGAAGCTAGAAAATGCTGGAATTTGCTGGAATTGTGTGTTGTCCACTCGCAGGAAGGAATGAGGGGCTGCTTGGCTCTATCCGACCGGCTAAAGCTTCCGCAGATGACTGTGACTTGAGGTTGCTACTGATGGGGCTGAGGGCTGGATGAGGGAGCTGCTGTGGCGTTGGGATGCTATGGAGTGGCTGCTGCCGTGAGATGGAAATGCTGATGGGAGGCGTGAAATCTGGTTGCTGTGCGTTGTGGGATGAGTGGCGTTGTGATACGTTGTGGTGGCGTGAGATGGGTTGGCTGCTTGAGGCGTGGGTGGAGATGGCTACTGTTGGATAGGAGGTGGCGTGAGAGGAGTGGCTGGTGTGAGGGAAGGGGGCTGTGAGATGGAGTGTGGGGAGTTGTGCGTGAGGGTGTGAGTGGAGGTGTGGCGTTGGGAGTGGTGAGGGAGGTGTGTGTTCGGTGTGAGTGGAGTAGGGTGTTACGTGAGGGGATGGAATGGAGGTGATAAGTTGGCGGTGGAATGAGGTGAGGGAGAATGGGAGATGGTGGCTGATGGTGAGTGGCGTGAATGGATGAGGGAATGGTGGCGTGAACGTGGAGATGGGACGGTGTGGATCGGTGTGGAAGGCTAGGGGCTAGGGTTTGTGTGTGTTCTTTCTTCTCCTTTTGTCTTCTTATTCTCAACCTTCCATTCTTTAGATGTATGGTTCAGATTGGTTGTAGGCATCCTTCTTGTCTTTAGTAGTCTAGCTCCAAATGAAGAGTTGATATTAAGTTTTGATCATGATGTTCCATTTAGCCTTTGATGTGTCATTTAAGTCTTGATGATCAAGCTGTCCTACAAATCAAATTGGATGAAATATGAGTTTAAAAATGTAGAAAAATTTAAATATAATCAAAATACATCCAATTACAAATATGTGTCATCCAAGGCATAAATGTACAACTAAAACCTTAAACTTTTTACTAATGATGTCAATTTAACCATCAATTGTGTTAATCATCACTCCCCCA
>NW_027434359.1:0-1166 GCF_044706935.1 Curcuma longa
ACTCATCCTTATGCGTTCCCGCCGCTTCTTCAGGGCAAGATACACATGGTTTCCAGGGATCCGATAGAGAGCTTAATCGATCAGACATATGGCTTAGTTGATCAGGCATGCTTAATCGATCAGGTGATCGATTAAGGCAATGCTTAATTGATCAGTGGATCGATTAACTGTCGCTGTTTGGTTTTCTCAGAAAGGCTCTTAATCGATCATCAAATCGATTAAACTTGTCCTTAATCGATTGATCAGTCGATTACGGTGGGTTCTGTGGGATATCCAATTTCTCACAGAATGCTCTGTGATCGATCACCAGATCGACTAACCAACTAACTCTTGGTTAATCGATTCACCCATCGATTAAACCAAAGTGAAATCAAAACTCATGCAATCTGATCACTCGGTTAACTTGGGTCTCACCCGAGCTAACTGTATTGGATCATGTATTCATAGGACTGACTCCCACGCCTCCTCTGACAATGATCTGGTCCGAAGACAGGCTACCATGCCTTCTCCGACCATAGTCCGGTACAGAGACGAGCTACCGAGCCCTCTCTGACCTAATCTGGAGAACGAGCTATCGAGCCCTCTCCCACTTCATCCGATTCAGAGAACGAGCTACCGAGCCCTCTCTGACCTAGTCTGGAGAACGAGCTACCGAGCCCTCTCCGACTCCATCCGGTAGTCCGGAGAACGAGCTACCGAGCCCTCTCCGACTCCATCCGGTCCAGAGAACGAGCTACCGAGCCCTCTCTGACCTAACCGGAGAACGAGCTACCGAGCCCTCTCCGACTTCATCCGGTCCAGAGAACGAGCTACCGAGCCCTCTCTGACCTAGTCCGGAGAACGAGCTACCGATCCCTCTCCGACTCCGTCCGGTCCAGAGAACGAGCTACCGAGCCCTCTTGATCTAATCCGGAGAACGAGCTAGCCCTCTCCGACTCGGAGAACGAGCTACCGAGCCCTCTCTGTCCTAGTCCGGAGAACGATCTCCGATCATCCTTCATTGATCAATCTGAATATATTGAACTTAATTCTTATCCAACTGAAATGAACTTAAATCTGTGTCAACATCAAAACAACAATCGGGACAAGACTGCATCAATAATCTCCCCCTTTTTGTTGTTTGATTTGGATTTTAAGTTTGGTGAATTCTTGCCTTTCATGTAAGT
>NW_027434360.1:0-1281 GCF_044706935.1 Curcuma longa
CACTGACTCGCAAATTGAACAAGACCTCTGTTATTATAATTATGCACTCTTAATCCCGATGTAATAAATGGGCACCTATACTTAGTAATTATTGCTTTGATTTACCAAAGGGTGAGATCTTTCCGTCAGATCAAATATTCTCGGTAAGTTGGGTGATGTTACTATTTATACGGTGTGCCATTAATTATAGAAGGAATCCGTGTCCCAGTAGGGCTGATGATGTCCCCTTGGAGAGCTCATAAGGATTGTCAAGTCAAATCTTGCAAGTGGACTTGGTCCGGCTGACAATAAGGTTGAGTGGTACTATTCAAGGTCTTAGATGTCGATTATTGAGTTGTCAGTGAACTCAGATAATTGACGGACATACGATATCTTAAACACGGGGAGCAATGCATAAAATAATAAGAAGGAACCCATAACGTAATTTGGGGATTAGATTGGTAGTGCAATAATGATCCTCTAGTGGAATGGATCGTTATTGATGGATGTAGGTGTGTATTCGGGGTTGAATACGGGATCCGAAACCCATCAGAAGGCCAGATCTAATACCTCCTCGAGGTCCCCACTGTAGCCTAAAGACATCTTCAAAAGGATGCAATCAAACGGATGAGATTAGTTCTCAGCCGTCGGATGAGATTTAATCTCGACCGTTGGATGAGATTAGTTCTCGACCGTAGGATGAGTTAATGGATGAGATCAGCTTGTATCCATGGGATTAGATCAAGTTGCATCCATTGGATCGAAATAAATAAAGAGGAATAGAAGAGAATAGATTAGAACCGTTGGATGAGATTAAGTCGCGTCCGATGGACGAGATCTCTCCGGTTCGGTTTTAATTCTCTTTGGAAGGAAGAACCGGTTCACGAGGTGAACCAGACATGGTTCAATGAACCACACGCCCAAAGGGATTGATCATGGCCATTGGATCAAAGAGATCAAGTTATATTAAAGGAGATTATATCGTAACCGTTAGATGAGATTAAGTTGCATCCTACGGATGAGATCTCTTCGGTTCGGTTTTATTTTCTATTTAATAACAAGAAGGAGAGAGAAAGGTTTCGAAGGCTTCTCCTCTCCTTCTCCTTAGGTGCCGCCGCCCCTCTTCTTCTTCTTCTTCCTTTTTCTTTTTCTTCTTCTTCCTTTGCTTCCTCTCTTTTCTCTATTGTGGTGGCCGAATATCCTCGAAGGTGTAGTGGCCGGATCCAAGGTAGGAGACAAGAAGAGGCAAAGCCTGTCGAGAAGAAGCAAGGCGATCCAAGCCATCATCATCTGGAGGTTGCA
>NW_027434361.1:0-1394 GCF_044706935.1 Curcuma longa
TGGCACGGCACAGTGTAGTTGGATGAGTTTTGGAGTATCAGTAACACCAACAAAGGATCGAAAACAATCTAAAAGCTCTAAAACGATTCAAGATTCAAACAAAAGCTAGGCCTTAACCTAACAAACGAAGTAGCCAGATTTAATGTGGATCACGAAATCAGAGTAAATTAGACCCGAACGTAAGGAAATTCAGAAACAGCAAAGTTTCAGAAATTCGAAATCAAATGAAACGCATTCAACCCATCCCTTTTCCGATTGCTTCTCCGTTGCTTGGTGTCAAACAAGCTGTTGAATCCAATAGGAGTCCTCCACACGGTCTTCAGGTGTTGTATGCGCTGCCCGAGCCCAGAACAGCCTGGAAAAACCCTCTCCGGAGCTGACAGACTCTTGCACGCGCGAATTTGGAGCTGGAAAACCGGAGTGCTCGTCTTCGCTTGTCCCGCCACTCTTTGGATGATTTAGGATTGCCACACGAACCTCTGAGAACCCCCCAGAGAAGCGCAGCTTCGGATTGAGCTGAGAATGGCCGGAATTTGCGAAAACAGGGCTTGATGCCGCCGGCGAAACCCCCGCCGTCGCGCCTCCACCGGCCGCCGGAATATACCCAATCAACCGGTTTTAGGTTCCTCGAGAACAAGGATTGCAATGGAATCGAAATGGGTGAAAACGGGCTCGCCTACACCTACGTCGCGCAGCAGGGAACTTCCGCGGGACGAGAACAGTAACGGCGCACTGTTCATCCCATTAAAATCAAGCTTTTATACGTCTGATTAAACCATTAATCTCAGCCTTTGATTTTGAATCCGACGGTCAAAATTGATCTGAGCTCTAGGGCAGTCTAGGGTTCTTGAAAAATTCCGAAATTTTGATCAGGCTCGATCTGATTCATATCCTCCATGTTGGCTTGATCGGTTTGGCAATTTGATTTGAGTTGACCACGGTTTAGCTCGAGTCGGGTCCGATTTAACCCTAAAATCAATAAAAATCAAATTAATGCCAAAAATTGCCATAAAATCATGAAAATTAGAATCAAACCTCAGATTATGCAATATAGGACAATTAAGATCAAATCGATCCATTTCATAATTTATTTTCATATAAAAGCCCAAAATTGAATCGATTAAAATTAAAAAAAATCCTAAATCATCAACCACCCCCTCCCCTCTTTTATAGTCTCACGCCCAAGACCAAGCTCTCTTTGCCAATTCAAAATTTTTCTTTAATTTTGATTGATTCCGCGAACCAATTCTAAATTATAGAAACTTCTTAAATCATGGCCTTTAGATTGTCTTGCTTGGTTTCTAGCCGTTAGATCTTTTCGGAATTATTTAAAAAATAATTTCAAACCTTATCTTAAGTGGCCGGCCACCTATGGATGAGATTTGGTTCAATCC
>NW_027434362.1:0-3149 GCF_044706935.1 Curcuma longa
TGTTAGGATCGGTTGAATAGCTAGAGGGGGGGTGAATAGCGTTTCTCGATTTTTTTCTTGATCTTTCTCTGCACAGAGATTAGCGGAAGCAAAAATATAAAAGAGAAAGAAAGAGATCAACGCTAACCCGGTTTGTTTACTTGGTCTCCACCTCCGCAGAGGTGACTAATCCAAAGATCCACACGCACACACACACCCGATGCACTATGAATCTTCTCCTTCTCGAAAACCTCGAAGGCGGAGAAACCTTTACAACTTTTTTGATCTCCTCAAAGATGATATAAAATATTGTTTAGGAGGAGAGGAATAAAGCAGAAGAGAACAAACAAGTTCTCAGAAGAAGCACAAAAGAATGAAAGAATAGCAAAATTCTTAAGTTGTTCTCGCAGGCTTCTTTTATAATTTCTGCAACATCAGTCGACTGCTGGCAGGGCCAGTCGACTGATGCCTTCAATCGGCAACAAAATCTTGCATTAAAGCGCATTAAATGCTTGCCAATTTTCTGCAACGTTCAAATCACAGTCGACTGTTCCAAGACCAGTCGACTGGCGACAGTCGACTCACCATAACACCAGTCAACTGCCCAGTCGACTCCTGTCTTCCTCTAGCTCGACTGATTTTTCTGTGTGCGTCTGATTTATGAGCAGTCGACTGCTGGCAGGGCCAGTCGACTGGTGAAGCTGAAAAATCACATTTCAGCTTCTCTTGACCTAGACCTCGGCCTTCAAACATCTCCACAGCCTCATGCCTTCCCTGCACTAGCTTGAGATGCTTCCATCAGCTTCGTCATGTCAAGTCCTTGCCAAGACCACCACTTGGACTTTTCTTTGCAAGACTACCCACTTGGACTTTTCCTTGCCAAGACTACCCACTTGGACTTTTCCTTGCCAAGATTTCCCACTTGGACTTTTCTTGCCAAGACTACCCACTTGGACTTTTGCTTGCCAAGACTCCACTTGGACTTTTCCTTGCCAAGACTACCCACTTGGACTTTCTCTTAAAAAGCTTGTCGACATTTTGATGAAACGAATTTAACTTTAAACATCGTTTCGCCAAATTCGTTGCTAATTGGCAACGAAAATTTTTTCGTCGCCAATCTGCAACGAAAATGTTACTTCGTCGCCAAATAGCGACGAATTTGGCGACGAAAATATATTCGTCGCCAAATGTCGACTAAGCTACCCAATCATGTTTAAAATGTATTTTCCACTATTTTTTAACGAATCTTGGCTATCATCTCCTTTACTAATAGCGTATATTCCGTTCAGTATATAACCAGTTAGATTTCCTTTCTTATATAGCAAAATAGGCTACGATGTGTCAATACATCATTCCTTGGATTATAGCACTCGACTGACCCCAACCTATTCAGAAAAAATAATTAATAAAATCTGGTACGACATTGTAAAAGAAAAAGGTTGTCCATGTGTGTATGTGTTATTCCATTAAATATCAGTTATAAATTAAGATATATATTGCGGTTCATAATGAACGGGAAGGTGGGAAAAAATAGTCAAATTTCGCGACGAACTTAGTTTCGTCGCTAAAATCGGCGACGAATTAATTTTCGTCGCCGATTGGAGACGAATTACTTTTCGTCGCTGATTGGCGACGAACAAATTCGTCACCAATCAGCGAAGATTATTTTTCGTCGTCGATTGGCGACGAACTATGTTTTGTCGCCAATCGGCGACGAATTTGTTCGTCGCCAATTGCCAACAAAAAATAATCGTCGCTGATTGGCGACGAATTTTTGATTCGTCGCTAATTTATTATATTTTGCGATGAAAAATTTCTTTGTCGCCAATCTGCAACGAACTTTTTATTCGTTGGAAATATTACGACGAATTTTGCAACGAAAATAATTTTTGCAACGAATTTTACGATGAAAATATTTCGTTGCTATTTTGGCAACGAATTATTTTTCGTTGCTAATTTCGACACAAATTTGCAACGAATATTTGTTTCGTTGCAAAATTAGTTGCAAATTTGCAACGAATTATTTTTGTTGGAAAATTTCGTTGCTAAAACAGTATTTTTGTAGTGAAAGGAGAGCTGGGAACGCCGACCACAAAGCCGCAAAAGGTAGTGTTTGGGCACCGGCCCTTAAGGGATATGAAGGGTAAGGGCGGAGGTGGGAGCCGGCCCTAGGATGAGAAGATGGAGTAGAGGGACCAAAGAGGGGTTCTGGCTGACCCGTGTGTAATTTCCTTTTTTCTAACCAAGTCATCTCATAAAGGATTGATTTGAATCATAAACTTGGTATGATTTCAATAAATCAGATCTGAGAATTTGGAAGTTTAGGTATGAAATAAGTAACCAATTCGAATATAATTTTGTTGGATCAAGGAATCGATTAAGGCTCGTAACTTTTTAGGATTAACCGGTAATCGATCAGGTGATCGATTACCAGCCAGAATTCTAATTGATTAGAATTGGTAATCGATCAGGTGATCGATTACCAAGGTGTGTAATCGATCAGTTGATCGATTACATTTTGTATGGGTTCGAATGCCTAGTTTCTTCACGAATTCTTATTGGGTGGATATGAGGATTTCCAGAGGCTACAGCAGGGACCTAGAGGAGGAATTGGTTTAGGTCTCCGATGGGCTTAAGCTTCCCATGTTCTTCACCGAACACACAGCTTAAGTCCATCAATAATAACTCATTCCACTAAAGAGTTATCATCGCACTACCGCACCAATCCCATATTACAATATGGGCTCCTTCTTACTATAAGTACATTAATCTCCCTGTGTTTAAGATATCGTATGTCCGTCAATTAATTGAATTACTGACAACTCGAATTTAATTAACTTCTAATCCAAGAGTAGTACCACTCAACCTTATTATCATGCGGACAAAGTCCACCTGCAGGGTTTACATGATAATCCTTATGAGCTCCTCAAGGTGACATCATCATCCAAATAATTAGGACACAGATTCCTTCTATAATCAACAACACACCATGTACATAATACTACTTCCCAACTCATCAGACCTTTTGATTTATCGAATAAATCTCACCCTTTGATGAATTAAAGAAATAAATACTAAGTATATGCGCTTGTTATTATATAGGGATTAAGAGCATGCACATCCATAATAACAGAGGTCTAGTTCAATTATATAGTCAGTATAAATCGAAC
>NW_027434363.1:0-1866 GCF_044706935.1 Curcuma longa
TGAACCTCTAAGATTGGGAGAGATAATGAGAATTTGATGATGCGACTTAGGTGAACCTATGAGATTCGGGAGAAAATAGAGAATTCAATCTCTTACCTTAGACGAACATCAAAGGTCAAAGACAGATAGAGAACTTGACCCCACACACTTAATTGAACCTTTGAGGTCAAAGAATGAAAAGGTAGAAAAATAAAAAAAAAATCCCTAAGCCACAGAGCTAAAAGAGGAAAGTTTAAATGTTTGCATTGTAAAGGAATCCTTGTTATCTAATTAATGAACAACGGCTAGGAACATATCTTCTTGATATTAAGTTGATGCCCTCAAGTGTGGGGTGATTGTTGGTGGTCAATCTCTTATTGGATGCTCCTCTTTCTTCAGGAGAAGGTGAGTTGTGTTGGTCTCGAGCATAGACTCTTCTACCAGTAAGTTGATTACCGTATTATCGTACTATGGTAAAATTTATACTGAATCCCCTATTCTAGTGTTGTATAGAAATAACTCTGTAGGATCGAAAACACGCTAGAGGGGGGGGGTGAATAGCGTGTTTGCACGCTTTTTGATTTTTTGAAAATATTTCGAGTGCGGAAACAGAAGTAGTTAAATGATAATTGCGGAAGCAGAAACAGAAAGAAAGTAACACCAAGATTGACACGGTTTGTTTTTTACTTGGTTCACAGCGCAACGCTGCTACTCCAAGGTCCACGGTCCTCGACCGTTTACGTTGGGCAATCCACTAAGATACTTGCCCCTTTCCGGCAGCAAGTATATCGAAAATCCGATTACAAAAACTCAAGTACAAAGTATTAACAATATTGAATTACAACTTGAAGTTTTCGTTACCAAACGTTCGCTCCCCGGAGATTGATTTCGGCGTCTCGGTGTTTGGAACAGTAGCTTGAAGCAGGCACAGCACCGACGTCGAAGTTGGAAGTCTCGGGAGTCGCGGGAACGGAGTTTGGAGGCGTTGGAATGGAATGAATCGGCTGCTGCTCGCGGAGGGCTTATATAGCCGACCTGGGTCGACTCAGATGACGATCTGGGTCGACTCCAGCCGACGTGGCGGATAAAACTTAATCTCTTTTGTCGCTTATCCCTCCTGAGTCGACTCTGATCCCGTTCTGGGTCGACTCCAGTCGCGGTGGCGGCAGCGGCGATCAGATTTGACCTGAGTCGACTCAAAAGCTCACCTGAGTCGACTCCAGGCTGATCTGGCGGAGACCTCGACGTGCTGACTTCCGGATTTGAGCTGATTCGGCTAGAGTCGACTCCAGAGTCCATCTGGGTCGACTCCAGACCCGAAAAATCAAGTTTTTCGTCCGGAGTTGGCTTTCGTCGGGCTTTTCCTTCCTGCACAACAAGTTAGCTCAAATCTAACATGTAAAGGAGCAAGTCGGTTCACCGAACCAACTTCGAGTCTTAACTTCGGATCTCCGGTGAGATCCTGGGTTAGACCGGCGCCTACTGTTCCTCGTAGGAACGCGTCCTCACCCACTCCCCTCGGGAGAATTTACCTGATGCCAACCAAGTCCTCCTGACCCGTTGGACTTTTGCTCGGCTCTATCGTTGCCCCCCAGGACTTGAACGCAACTGATCCTCCTGATCAGTCCATTCTTCTACTGCAACTTGGTCCTCCTGACCAAGTCCAGTCCTCCTGCAACTTGACCAAGTCCAGTCCTCCTGACCAAGTCCAGTCTTCTGCCTGGTGCACTTTGACTCTGCCAAGTCTTCATGCCTAGCAGCACTAGGACTTAACCTGTTTTCTGCACACTCAATTCAACCTGGTTAGCCAAACCACATACTTAACTTGATCCTAGTTCCATAATCAAAACTCAGGTTTGATCTTCTAGTGCTTCCTGCACTAACAAT
>NW_027434364.1:0-2001 GCF_044706935.1 Curcuma longa
TCAGATTGTCGTCTAAATGAGCACGTCAATTTAATTAATACCGAATCCCCTAACTAAAGTAGTATAGGACAACTCCAAGTCGTCTCCCAACGATTCGTAGACGGTGTGTGGTAATTCTAGTGGTTATTACAATTGAGGATTTGGATTTTTCTCTTTTTGGGTTGGATTGGGGGGTTGTTGTCTTAAGTTCTAGTTCTAAGTAATGGAAAGAACACTAAGTATCAAGAACAAATTGCATGATGAAGTAAGGAGTGCAACAAGTAAATAAGTGCATGAACAAAGAAACAAGTAAGAGAAATCAAGAGAAAAACGCATTAACTATAAGGGGAATTTAAACAAATACTTGGTGTGCCAAAAGTCTAATCTAAGCTCAGAAATGAAAGAAAAGTAAAACTAATGATTCTCCCTATACCCGGCCGGAGGTGGATGCGAGGCGATAAAAACTCCACAGAAGGATGCGGTGAAGGAAGGAATCCCCAACTTCAATACAAATCTCCGTGGTTGAAGCGGTAGGTGAAATGATATGGAGGAGAGGAAATCTCGTTGACTCCTCGGTGGATGTGGAAGATGGCCGGATTGAAGACGGAAATCCCTTTGACTTCTTTCCGGTGGATGGATGATGGATGAGACGGTGGAGAAGAGATGAAAGTGGCGGCTAGGGCAAGTCCATAAGGGTAGAATCCCTTTTCTCCACAAAAAATCAGCTTTTATACCCCCTTGACTGCTCCGCAACACGGCCGTGCCTTAGGGTAGGCATAGGCACGGCCTGGGGACCCCCTGGGCAAGGCACCCACCCTGTTTAAGAGGCACGGCAAGATAGTCTTCTGGAAATAAGCACGGCCACCCCCTGGGCAAGACACTTTTCTGGAAATAGGCACGGCCGTGTCTCTGAGGCACCCCCTGGGCAAGACACTCTTCTGGAAATAGGCACGGCCGTGTCTCTAAGGCACGACCACCCCTGTTTGAGAGGCACGGGCGTGCCTCATAGGCACGCCCTAGAGTGAGCTTCGCCCCTGTGGAAGAGGCATGGGCGTGCCTCTTAGGCACACCCCCAATATAGGAGGTTTTTTGCATATGTGTCAATTCCATCCCTTTTAATCATAGCATAGAGGCTGAATCTGTCTGAACCCCCTGAATGAAAGTTGTAGATCTTGAAGTTATCTTCATTTTGGTAGGTAGTACAGCCCATAGTTCGATCGGAGAAAAAGGTTATGACCATTTTAGTTTTAGTCTGCAGAGCAGTCCAGCTGAAGCACGGCCGTGTTTGGACCCTGGAAAGTGAGGCACGGCCATGTTTAGAGGAGGCACGCATGCCTCTTTGGCATGGCCTAGATAAGTTCCTTTTCTGTAAAATAGGCACGGGAGTGCCTATTAGACACGGCCTAGAGAGGGTGACCTTCGGTAAGATAGACACAGCCGTGTTTAGGAAAGTATTCTATAGAAGTGGCATTGAGGGGCCTTTTAGCATGTCTTAGAGGCCGAAATTTGCTGAACTACTCTGAAGCAAAGTTGTAGATCTTGAAGTCCTGGTCATTTTGATATATGGCACGTCCCGTGGTTCTATCTGAGTTGAAAGTTATAGCTATTTTAGTTTTGGTCTGCAGTGCAGTCCAGTCGAGACATGGGCGTGTCTTGACCCACGGGAAGATGAGGCACGGCCGTGCCTCATGAGACACGGCCTGGGCAAGGTGGGGCACGGCCATGCCTTGTGAGACACGGCCTGGAGAGGTGAAACACGACCCTGGGAGCCTCTGAAACACTCCAAATGACCTCTAGACACCTCCAAATGACCTCCAACTTGGTTCAACTTCATGGCTCCTTAAGTATCCTACAAAAATACATCAAAAAATGTTAGATTCAATCCAAAATTTGTAGGAATTAGCAATAGAATCCAAAATACGTTCCTACTCGCAATATGTGTTAATATTCAATAGTTACACAACGAGAGGGTCAAAATATCAAGTTTTAGAGCCAAAATAAACTATAAAAATGAGTGTTATC
>NW_027434365.1:0-1308 GCF_044706935.1 Curcuma longa
ATTCGTCGCAAATTGGCGACGAACAAAGTTTTCATCGCCAATTTGGCGGCGAACAAATTATTCGTCGCCAAATTTACGACGATTTTAGTGACGATTTATTTATTTGTTGCAAAAAACCCTATAGCCGAACATTTATTTCCATATCCCACGTTAATTTGGCGACAAACCGCATATTCGTCGCCAAATTGGCGACGAATATGCGGTTCGTCGCCAATTCGGCGACGAATATGATGTTCGTCGCCAAATCGGCGACGAATAATCAAATTCGTCGCCAAATTGGCAACGAATTTTGGGACGAACTAGCTTTTGTTGCAAAAAACCCTAGTCGAACAATTTTTTCCTTAATATGACGCTAACTTGGCGACGAACAGAATATTTGTCGCCAAATTGGCGACGAATGAGTTTATTCGTCGCCAAATCGGCGACGAACAATGAAATTCGTCGCCAATTTGGCGACGAATTCGGGGACGAACAAGCTTTTGTCGCAAAAAACCCTAGCCGATGAAGTTTTTCCTTATTGTGAGGCTAACTTGGCGACGAATAAAATATTCGTCACCAAATTGGCGACGAATAGGGTTGTTCGTCGCCAATTTGGCGACGAATATTCTGTTCGTCGCCAATTTGGCGACGAATTCTGTGACGAATTCGTGTTCGTCGCAAAATACTTAACTAAAACCCTAAGTCTGAACACTTCTCTTCTCCCACGCGCACAGCCGCACCTCTCTTTCGCTTCTCTCTTTCGCCGATCTCGTCGATCTCTCCCGATTTCTCGCCGGATCTCTCTCCCTCGTCGCCGGATCTCTCCCTCGTCGCCGGATCTCTCTTCCTCGCCGCCGGATCTCTTTCCCTCGCCGCCGGATCTCTCTGTCTTCTCTGCCGAAACTTTCTCGCCGATTTCTCGCCGGATCTCTCTCCCTCGTCGCCGGATCTCTCCCTCACCGCCGGATTTCCTCACGTGGTAAGCTTTCCCTCTTTTCTGCTGTGTTTTTCGCCGTCGAGCGCCGCTGGCCGCCCCTAGCCGTCGCTGGCTGTCCGTTGCCTGCGCTGGCCGGCGCTGGCCGGTGCTGGCCGGCGGCGGCCAATTCCCAGGGATTCTTTCTGATCAATCCTTGCATACATTGCAAATTTATTATACGGGCTTAAGAAATTTTCAATTTGTCCCTTAAAATTTCCATTTTCTAATTTAGCCTTAATTTATGATATTCTGATGTAAATAATTTATACAACAACAATTAAATTTTCTCCCATTAGGTAAATTGATTATCGTAAATAATCTTTCAATCGTTCGAAATAATCATAGAAAATAAA
>NW_027434366.1:0-5218 GCF_044706935.1 Curcuma longa
ACCTATAGTTAGTAATTATTGCTTTGATTTACCAAAGGGTGAGATCTTTCCGTCAGATCAAATATTCTCGGTAAGTTGGGTGATGTTGCTATCTATACGGTGTGCCATTAATTATAGAAGGAATCCGTGTCCCAGTAGGGCTGATGATGTCCCCTTGGAGAGCTCATAAGGATTGTCAAGTCAAATCTTGCAAGTGGACTTGGTCCGGCTGACAATAAGGTTGAGTGGTACTATTCAAGGTCTTAGATGTCGATTATTGAGTTGTCAGTGAACTCAGATAATTGACGGACATACGATATCTTAAACACGGGGAGCAATGCATAAAATAATAAGAAGGAACCCATAACGTAATTTGGGGATTAGATTGGTAGTGCAATAATGATCCTCTAGTGGAATGGATCGTTATTGATGGATGTAGGTGTGTATTCGGGGTTGAATACGGGATCCGAAACCCATCAGAAGGCCAGATCTAATACCTCCTCGAGGTCCCCACTGTAGCCTAAAGACATCTTCAAAAGGATGCAATCAAACGGATGAGATTAGTTCTTAGCCGTCGGATGAGATTTTATCTCAACCGATGGATGAGATTAGTTCTCGACCGTAGGATGAGTTAATGGATGAGATCAACTTGTATCCGTGGGATTAGATCAAGTGGCATCCATTGGATCGAAATAAATAAAGAAGATTGAAAGAGAATAGATTAGAACCGTTGGATAAGATCTAGTTGCATCCGATGGATGAGATCTCTCCGGTTCGGTTTTAATTCTCTTTGAAAGGAAGAACCGGTTCACGAGGTGAACCAGAGTTGGTTCATAGAACCACACGCCCAAGGGAATGGATCAGGTCCGTCGGATCGAATCAATTAAGTTATATTAAAGAAGATTATATTAGAACCGTTGGATGAGATTAAGTCGCATCCGACGGATGAGATCTCTTCGGTTCGGTTTTATTTTCTATTTTAATATAAAGTTGGTTCGCGGATTAAATCCATATTATTCTATAAGTGGCCGGCCACTTTGGATAAGAATTAATATGGTTTGGTTTTTTTTTTTAGAAAAGAAAAACCAAAGTTAAAAGATCCGACGGTTGCAATTTATTTAATCGGCTGAGATTTAGAATAATTCTGGAATTTGGAATTGATTATAAAAATAATTCCAAATTAGAATTAATTTAAAATAACCGGTTATATTAAATAAATTGAATAAAAATTGATTTGGTTTTTTTTAGAAAGGAAAAACCAAATTAAAAAGATCCGACGGTTGCAATTTATTTAATTGGCTGAGATTTGAAATAATTTTGGAGTTTGGAATTAATTATAAAAATAATTCTGAATTAAAATTATTTTATTATTATTATATCTGGCCAAAATTAAATAAGATTGGATAAAATTGATTTTGGTTTTTTATTTTAAAAGGAAAAACCAAATCTAAAGAATCCGACGGTTGCAATTTAATCTAGAAGATCTAGATTAATAATCTTTCTAAAAGATTTAGAATTGGTTTCTAAAATCAGAAAAATTCTAGAAAAATCTGTTTAGAAAGATTTGGACTTGGTTTGGGCGTCCAACTATAAAAGGATGAGGAAGGGGGCGGCAAAGAGGGGAACAAAGGAAAGAAAGAAAAGTTTTCGGAAAGAAACTCCTCTCCTCTTCTCTTTAGTGCCGCCGCCCCCTTCATCTTCTTCTTCCTTGCTTTCTTTTCCTTCTTCTTCCCTTGCTTCCTTCCTATCCTTCTTAAGGTGGCCGAACATCCCTCTCCAAGAGAAGTGGCCGGATCCAAGAAAGGATACAAGACGAAGCGAAGTTGCTGCGAAGAAGCAAAGCGATTCAAAGGTTCTTCATCCGGAGATTTTGCATCTTTTATTTCTGGAGGTTCGTTGTCCACCCAACGTCCAGGAAGAAGCTAGGAATACAGTGGAAGGCTCCGAGGTCATCAACAAGGTTCTGGTAAATTTATTTTCCGCAGTTTTAATTTTACTAGAACTAGTCGTAGAAACCGTAGAAGATAATTTAGGAATCGGCGATCCTGAAGGATTCTTTGACTTAGTCTTTTGTAGACTTTGTCAATTAATCCAGGCGGGATAAAATTTTTGTCCTGTGGGGTTCTATGCTTTTCGGAGCGGATAGAATCCGGATCATAGGACGGAGATCCAGAACGCCAACAAGTTTCAACGTCATCAATAAGGTATGCGTAGAATATTTACTATTCTGTAAAATTTTAATTTTCTATCATGCCTTGTACGCTGTTATTTTTTATCTATGCATGTGTGTGTTGTGATAATTACTGTTAATTATTTATATATTTCTGCTGCGTACGTTTGTGAAATGTGTAAACACACGTATTGCATCGGGACGATCTCAATAGTGGTATCAGAGCCTGATACTACAAGCACACGCGTAAAATGATTTTGCGCATTGTAGTTAGTCATAAATCTAATTAAAGAAATTTTATAATTTAATTTAAAATTTTTAATTATAGAAATTTCCTAATTGGTTAGGAGATTTCATATTAGAAAAATTAATTTTTAATTAATTAGATTTCTTACGTGAAGATATGAGGTTATCCTGCTTACGTGAAGAGGACTGTATATCAGATTAGCTAGAAGTTAAATCTAATAAATGTCTATTTATTGGATGCCCTAAGGAAACGAGGGGTTACCAATTATAGTCTCCCGTGAAACAAAAGCATTTGTTTCACGTTGTACCATATTTCTGGAAGAGCTTCTCTTGCAGGAAACAGTGAGAGCTGAGTTAGAACTTCGTGAAGTTTAAAAGACTCAAATAGACATAAATGAGACACCTAGTTGTGAACCACAATCGATTGTTCATAGTGTTGAGCTATCGGCTGAACCTATTGAGACACAACCTCTTCGTGGATTCAATAGGACACATAATATTTCGGAGAAATATAGATCTCTCGTAAGTAAATCAAATTACGTGTTACTCATCGAGCATGAGTAAACTACTGATCATGAAAAAGTTCTGAAAAGTTCAGAAAGGGATAAATGGTTTACAACCATGAAGTCGGAAACGAATTTCATTAAAGCCAAGTTTGGAACTTGGTGGAATATCCATTTTGATGAGGCAATCAAAGAGTTTGATTTCTCACAAAAATCTGACGAACCCTTTGTATATATAGAGATTAGTGGGAGTGTGATTGTATTCCTGCGTTGCTAATTTCGTCGCCAATTGGCGACGAATCCCATTTTCGTCGCACATTTCGTTGCAAAAACAAAAAAAATTTCAATGCAATATTTATTTTAGTGATTATCCTGTATATACAAATAATATCGATCCAATCGAATCGATTCATAAATACATTTAACCTGTTATCCAACAATCACATATAACAATACAAATGAATCAAAAACGTATATTCATTTCTTCCAAATATCCATCATATACAAATATCCATTACATACAAATATCCATCACATATAAATATCCATCACATACAAATATCGATATTCATAACATTCAAATATCCATAACATCCATAGCATGCATAATATACAATCACATAACATCCAACAGTCACATCAGAATCCAACAAATATCTACAATAGACATGTACACATGTCTATAAGTCTGTTCGACCAACCAACCAACCAACCAACAGTGACATGCATCAATGTCCCAACTGTCTGCATGCAGTGCACAGTTTAAGTGTAGATTCAAATTGCAGTTTCAGCTTTACCTCCCTCCCGTCCGGGAGCACTACGGCAACTGTTGTTGGCGGTGCTGCCGTGACGTCCACCTCCACGAGAACCCGGGCGAAATTGATGCGTTCTCTGTCCCTGGTGTACCGGTCCATGTAAAGTGGGATTCCGACGGCTGAGGCGACTTTGCTCAGCCCCGTTTGCGTCCAGCAATCTATAGGAAGACCGTATATCTACATCCATATGGGTAATTGGTTGTGGACTGCTGAATCAAATGTGAAACAAGGGGGCATATTCTTCAGGTAGAGGGGGCAACCGTAAATAACATACGGTCCACCCTTGAGGATAGTGTCGGTCGCTTGTTGCTCTGTGAATTTGAACACCAACCATGCAGAATCATGGGTGAGCATTTGATGAGGGGTTGCCCACTGGTTCGTTAAGGCCCGCACTGCTTTCCATCCAGGGAATCGTCCAAGGAATCTCCCAACAAGGCAGAAACTAAATTTCCTTCCCATTGCTTCCATGTCTGTCGGAGTGAGTGTTATTTGAGTGCCGGAGGACTGTATGTGGTGAAGGGCAGTGTCTTCAGTGCATACACGATTCTTTGTGAACAAGTCGAACCACCGGCCTCGCAAGGGAGGGGCAGACGGTCTCTGTGTAGGCGCGGACGATGGGGGAACAGATGGAATCTCTGGCAGATGCGCACCTATACTGCTCGATGTCCCTTCCCGTACCGTGTCCTTGGTGGTCTCCACAGGCGGGGGTGGTTGTTCCACCGCCGTAAGTGCTGGCCGGGCTATTTCTAATCTTCCTGTCCCATTTTGTCGTGCCCGGACTCCGATAACCAACGCCACACCAAGCCCAATGGAAAGGGGAAGCCACCGCCGGCGCCTGTCCACCCCGGCGGCATTGCGAACCATGTTGTCTGACGGGGAATGGAGGTGACATGGGGACGATGGATGGATGCTACTTTAGTAGGAGATGATGGCTGTTGGGATGGCTCCATGACCGACTGCTACACTTGCTGGAGGGTGGCGGCGCTGGCTGGAGGATAGTGGTGCTGGCCAGAGGAGGGTACCGCACGAGGATGGCTACCGCCTCTCCTGATATTGATGGCGGCTGGAGGAGAGCATCGCACGAGGGGGCTGCTCGCGCCCCAGATGCTGATAGATGATGTGCATATTTCACGAGTGGATGACGGCGCCGGGGGATGGATATTACTTCACGACGAGACAGGGGGAGGACTACCCTCACCCTTCATCCTGTGGCGCAGGCTGATGGAGGATACTACACGAGCAGGCGGGGGGAGGGTTACCCTCATCCTCATGAGGATGGCCCGACTACCTGAGGAGGATATCAGAGACAGATTTAGATAGGTATAGACCTGAGTCGAGTGTGATGTTGATGAGCATTGTATTCATGAGAGCACATGTACAGCTTACCTGTGGCACCTGCTCAGATCTGACACATCGTCAGACATGATATGAGCCGACGCTACAGGAGCTCCTGTATGGTTGTGCAGTTCCTTTGATGATTTATATATTTACCTTTCATCAAAAAA
>NW_027434367.1:0-4059 GCF_044706935.1 Curcuma longa
TCTTTAGTATAATTATTGCTTAGGAATCCATGAACATGCTCATATTTATGCTCCTCCAGATGATTTTTTTTTAACATTCTATATTTTTCAAGATGCATATAATAGGTTGTGTTTTGTGGCATCTTAATTTATTAAGACTCCTTGGAAAACTTGAACTTTCAACAGAATTTCTTATTGTCCGTCTAGTTTGATCTTTCAAAAACTTGCTCACTGCTCTATATACATTTCAGAATATGGAATGGCCACTAAAGTTTCAGCTAAAGGGGATGTATACAGCTTCGGAATACTTCTACTGGAGATGTTTACTGGAAAGGGGCCTACTAGTGATACCTTCAAAGAAGGAATGAACCTCCACAAATTTGTTGAAATGGCACTTCCTACAAGAATTGCTGAGATATTAGACCCATACCTCTTGATGGAAATAGAAGAAGCAGGTGGTGCAGATGTATCAACAAATGAATCAAAAATGAGAATGCTAGAGTGCTCTGCTTCAGTGCTTAGAGTTGGCATTTTGTGCTCCAAGGAATCACCAAAAGATCGACTGCATATGGAAGATGCCATGAAGGAATTAATCAACATCAAGGATGCATTTTCGAGGTTGGCTGTTTAAAGGAGTTGGCACGTAGCCTGAAATTTGAATAATGGTTCCAAGAAAGTGGGATCATAAAGTTTGCAACATTCTATAAGCTATTATTTCCAAGCATTAGATTTTACCCCTTGAGGTGATTTCTTTAATATTCAATACATAGATTATCTACTTCTGTCATGTGAATGATATGATGCATTGTTAAAAGTCATCTATTTTTTGGTAAATGAAGATCACATATCATGAAATAACTTTTTTACTATAGAGCATTCCTTACTATTTGTGGATCTTGTCCCGAACGAAGCCATCAATCTCTTCTTTACCATAGAGCATTCCTTATAATTAGTCCCATTCACTCTTGTCAGTCCAATATGAATATGAAAAGGAAGAATTATCTTGAATGTAAAATGTACAAGAATGGAGAAGATGTTCGATCAAAGAAAGTGAATAAAAGAAAACCAAAAGCCAAAAGAATATGTTGAATAAAAATTCAAAATCGGAATAAATAGTGATAACAAAGTGAGGGGGTCCACCATAAAACCCTAGATAATAGAAAGGTATGAAGAGATGTGATTAAGATGAGATGAGCGATAAATACCTCAAGCGACGACGAACTAGTGGAGAAAGAGATTGACGCAGACAACAAACCTGAATAAGCAAGACCAACCCTTTGGATCTTGTTTAAGCGAGTTTACAGAGGACGCCGAAAGAAAACAACAGACGGATTTAGCAAAGGAGGTTTCAAGACTTCGAGAACAAAAGAGAGAAATAAAAAGAGTAGAATTAGTGGAACTTAAGCCCGCATCTATATATTTTTGTTAATCAAAATTAAGTTATTGCTAAAATAATTATTTTTAAATTTTATGTTAAAAAATTAAAATCACACATTGTTGAAATGTTTTATCGGAAGGATTGTCTTTACTAATTTAGCTCATACACATTTCTTACACAAGAAAGATTCTTTTTCCTCTCAAACTGCCTAGTCAATCATTGTATTACAACTAGTACTACAGGAGAGAGAGACGTCCAGCATCAGTTTCGATTGCACTCCCCATTTGGAGAAAAAATTCTGTAAATATGCCGTAGCTGGGGATCGAACCGTAGGTGTCTGAGTGACAACCTGAATATCCTACCGCGGCACCGTTGCCCCGGGGACAATCCATCATATTTAACTTTGCCACATAAGTTCGTTTAATAGACCCAGATTAGTGGGAAAGGATTACTTACATCATCAAAAATTTACAGCAATAGTTCTTGCCCACAAGGACGAGATTCCTAGATCTGCAAGTGGATTTTCTTTTAACTTCCATTATCGTACATATTTCTAAGTATTCTTGAAGGTACATGCTAAGTTAAATTTTGGGCTTCCCCTTCCTTGTTCGTGCCCTTAATCATACAACAACAACCAAGTCTTATCCCACTAAATGGGGTCGGCTATATGGATCCTTTTACGCCATTGAATTCTATCTCCTATTATATCATCATTTATATTTAAATAAATTTTATCTTGTTTCACTACAAAAATTAACAGAAATAGCGACGGACCAATTCCGTCGCTATTCGATCGCTAACCGAGGTTAACGAGCGATTAGCGACGGAAATCGACCGTCGCGTAAAATTCGATCGCTGACGTCATCTTAGCGACAGAATTAAAAATTTTCGTCGCTAATTTAAAGGAAAAAATATAAAAAAAACATTTTTTTAGCGACGGAATTTATAATTCGTCGCTAATTTAAAGAAAAAATTTATAAAAAAATCATTTTTTTGCGACGGAATGATAAATTCCGTCGCTATTAATTTATTTTTTTAGTATAATTTATTTTATTTTTTTGAATTTCCTGTTTATATATCAAAATCTCTAAATACAATATTACAATCACATTAATCTCTAGATACAACATATCAAAATACACCAACATATCAAAATACACCACATATCAAAATACATCACATTAATCTGAATACACCACATATCAAAATATCTGAATACAACATTAATACAATCTTAATACAATAATATCTAAATACAACACAAATATGTAGATAGACTGATACTGTATCTAATGTTAAAATACAATAATATATCAAAAACTTATCTAAACAAGCCCAGCCAAAATAGAAGATCCTACAAAAAAGACAATAAAAATAGGTTAGTAATAATTTAATTATAACAACCTATTTGAATAATGCATGCTTACAAGTAATAACTTAAAAAAAATTAAAAGTAATAGAGATGCTAACCTACCTTGCAAACAACTACTGATCAGGAGCATTAGGGTCCTGAGTCTCCGTATCAGGGTTCGCACCTCGCAGCATTCCAGGCGTCTTGAAACTGCCGCTCACGTCCTGGCTCAAAAGTATATTATTTTTCTGCAAGAAAAAAAATTAGTCTAAATAAAAAAAGACTTCATTATAAGGTGGTTAAAATGACTAACCAAAAACTCGTCGTAGTCAGCAAAGTAGATCATTGATCAACTCAGATTTGTCGAAAACTATTCATATCATGTAAAATTGATATTGAGGCTTGATACGTTAAACACTGCAAATAAAAGCATACACTAAGGTATCATCAACACCAGAGCATAGAAATGTAAGCAGTTTAGGTAACTGCTGAGTAGTTTGGGTAACTGCTCACCACGTCCACCACGCCGCCGCCGCTGCACCACGCCTCGCCACGATCCGCGCCCACGGAATGCACGTACTGTGCTCGTGAGGGATGCAACCTCTCCCTATTTAAGGGAGAGGAAACCCTTCGGCAAAGAAGGGGGTGCTGGGTTTAGCAATCGGCGAGAGAAGGGGCTTCTCCAGCGAGAGTGGAGTGGATACCTGTGTTTGGCGTCCAAGTTGAAGGAGTGCAGACGGATCAGTTCCGGTGCTGTGCCGACGGAGAAGAAAAAGAACACCCATCCGAAGGATTTGGTTTGTGAAGTTGTGAGGTGCTTTCCGTCCACCGTGATCGCTCCTCCGACGGCGAGAAACTTCAACCGGGGCGTGGCACGCTACAACAGGTAATATTCTACAATGGTATCAGAGCTGAATGTTAGAATAGTTACTGGCCTGTTGTGTTCGACCGTCGCAACAGCAGCGCACAGGCGCTGTACGGGATTTTTTTTTCTTTTGTTCTGCGATTCCAGTCAGTCTGTGTGACACCGTGACGCCGGCGAGGCAGACCGAAAAACAGCCGGTCGGTTGCTGGCAGCGGCAAGCGAAGCCTTGGCGCCAGCTTGAGCCACGAAGGAATCTCGATCTGTTTGAGGTTCTGACGCGGAAGCTTTGGCGACGGCAGGGCTGGCGCCGGCAAGAGGCGACGTCGAAGGGATGAAGCGGCAGTGTGCTTAGTGCACAGAGAAAAAAAAAAGGAACGGCGGCGGCAGAGTCGCTCGTTTAGGGCACGACACAAGAAAAAAAAACGGTGGAGAAACCACTGTGCTTCGTGCACAGTGGAGGAAGATTATATATATATATATATATAT
>NW_027434368.1:0-16260 GCF_044706935.1 Curcuma longa
CACGCTACAACAGGTAATATTCTACAAGAAATACATAAAACACCTTTATTTGGACATGTAAACTATTTAACCTACAAAATAGACATTGTTTTAAGAAAATGATCTAATTAGCATATTAAATACTAAAAAATCAGTTACCTAAATGCTTCTTACCTTATAGAATGACAGAACCAATAATATTCAGTGTGTAAGTGGTGCATCGAATCAATTTACAAGCCATATTGTAAAGCTCCTTTATTTATCTTATTTGTTAATGATACCGTCGCTAATTGACAAAAGTGCAATAGATTAAATTCGAAACTAATTCCTTATAAAACTTTAGCAACTAAAGATTTTATGTTAAGCATAATTAAACCTGGACATATAAAATGTAGTTTCAATAATAAGAAGAAAAGGTCAGGGAATAGTGAAAATGTACAGACATAAATGTAATAGCCTTCAATATCTTAGATTTGTTATTCAATGAAAAGGTGATATTGTTGAAAATATCATTAACATAATAGGAAGTTGTGATGCTTTAAATGGAGAAAGCCAACAACCAAGTTACCTTTCATCTGCTCCTTCATTTCAGTACAAATATCAATGTTTCCATTCTGCTGCTACAGAATCTTTGGCTAGGCTCAAATGTACTCTAGAAAATCACATCATTATACATATACAAAGTGCACCCAGGCTCAAATCTTCATCTTAAGGGCAGTAAAACCAAATTTGTTACCTAGGCCTTATGCTTCGTCTTGATGGTCAGCATTGAGCATACTAATATACTAATAGGCAGTAAAACCAACACTCAACAAGATAAGAACAACGACATAGCAAAGAGGAACGGATTTAGGATTTACTGTTGAAGTATGCCACCTGTAGGAGAGAAGGCCGGAGAGATAGCTAGCCGAAAGGAAGTCGCGAGGAACTCGCCACCGGTAGGAGAGAAGGCCGGAGAGAGGAGAAAGCAGCTCGCCGGGAAGCGGAGAGAGTAGAAATCAGCTCGTCGGGAAGCGGAGAGAGGAGAAAGCAGCTCGCCGGAGGAAATCGACAGCAACAGGCTCACCGCCGAGAGGAGACACGGCCGGAACTATCGCCAGGACAAGAGAAGAGATCGCCGGGAGGAAGAGATCGCCGGGACGAAGAGATCGCCGAGAGAAGAAAACGCGCGCGTGGAGAAAAAGAGAGGACAGGGAACCCTAAATCGCGACTTTAGCGACGGAAAATTAATTCCGTCGCTAATTAGAGACGGAAAATTAATTCCGTCGCTAATTAGCGACGGAATTAGCGACGGAAAATTAATTCTGTCGCTAATTAGAGACGGAAAATTAATTCCGTCGCTAATTAGCGACGGAAAATTAATTCCGTCTTTAAATTTTAGAGACGAAAAATTAATTCCGTCGCTAATTAGAGACGGAAAATTAATTCCGTCTCTAAATTTTAGAGACGGAAAATTAATTTCGTCGCTAATTAGCGACGGAAAATTAATTCCGTCGCTAGTTTTTAATTTTCGATGGCTTTCCAAGTCTTTTTTGGTCTACCTCGCCCTCGTTTGATATGCGTATTTGTCATAGTTTCACACCGCCTAACTGTAGCATTTATCGGTCGTCTAAGTACATGTCCGTACCACCTTAAACGTGTCTCACGGAGTTTTTCCTCAATAGATGCAACTCCAACTTTCTCTCTAATGCTCTCATTTCTTATTCTGTCCATCTTCGTATGTCCACACATCCATCTTAACATCCTCATCTCCGCAACTCTCATCTTTTGCTCATGTGCTCGAGTCATAGCCCAACATTCAGCGCCATATAACATGGCAGGTCTAACTGCCGTTTTATAGAACTTTCCTTTAAGTTTTAGAGGCACTTTACGATCACATAAAACACCTGATGCTCTCCTCCACTTCAACCATCCTGTTTGTATTCTATGTAAGACATCTCTCTCAATCCCTCCATCGGCTTGCAAAAATGATCCTAAATATTTAAAACTCTCAGTTCCAGACAACTCATCATCTCCTATTTTAATACTTGTCTCATTACGTTCAATATTGCTAAACTTAAATTCCATATATTCTGTCTTTACTCTACTAAGCCTAAAACCTTTCTCTTCTAGTGTTTCTCGCCAAGATTCTAATTTAGCATTTACTCCCTCACGTGTCTCATCTACCAATACAATATCATCTGCAAACAACATGCACCATGGTACGGTATCTTGAATGTGTCCAGTAAGTTCATCCATGATTAGTGTAAAAAGATAAGGACTTAGAGCTGACCCTTGATGTAACCCTATCTTTATTGGAAATGCTTCAGTTAATCCGCCTGAAGTCTTCACTCTAGTCGTTACTTCCTCATACATATCCTTAATTAGGTCAATATATACTACGCTAACACCCCTCTTTTCTAGAATTCTCCATATAATTTCCCTTGGGACTCTATCATAAGCTTTTTCTAAATCAACAAATATCATATGTAGATCTTGCTTTTGCCCCCGATACTTTTCAATTAGTTGCCTGAGAAGATGTATAGCTTCTATTGTCGACCTACCAGGCATAAACCCAAATTGATTTTCGGTGACCATAGTCTCTTTCCTTAATCGTTTTTCTATTACTCTTTCCCAAAGTTTCATGGTATGACTCATTAATTTAATGCCCCTATAATTTGCACAATTTTGTACGTCCCCCTTATTCTTATATAAGGGAATTAGAGTACTTACTCTCCATTGATCTGACATTTTCTTTGTTTTCAATATCATGTTAAATAATTTTGTAAGCCATTCAATACCTTGTTTCCCTAGGCACTTCCATACCTCTATCGGGATATCATCTGGTCCAACGGCTTTTCCATTTTTCATTCCGTTTAAAGCTTGTTCTACTTCTGAAATTTGAATTCTACGGTAAAAATTTAAATTTCTATACTCATTTGACCTGCTTAAATTACCTAAGTTAAGTTGATCACCTACACCTTCATTAAAAAGTTGATGAAAATACCTCTTCCACCGCTCTTTTATTTCTCCATCATTTACTAATACCCTATTGCATTCATCTTTAATACATCTTATTTGGCTAATATCTTTTGTCTTCCTCTCTCTCACTTTAGCTATTTTATAAATGTCTTTTTCTCCTTCTTTTGTATCCAATTTTCGATATAACTGCTCAAAAGTTGTATTTTTAGCTTCATTCACTGCTTTTTTAGCCTCTTTCTTAGCTAATGTATATTTTTTTAAATTTTCTTCATTCTTGCAAATATATAATTTCTTATAGGCTATTCGTTTTTCCTTCACTTTTTCCTGTACTTTCTCATTCCACCACCAAGATTCTTTACTTGGTGGTACATGCCCCTTTGACTCGCCGAGTATACTCTTGGCTATTATTTTCAACTTTGATACCATTTTATCCCATGTCGTAGTAGGGTCACCGTATACTTCACCTAATACTTGTCCTTCTACCTTCTCCTTAAATATGTTTTGTTTCTCATCCTTCAACTTCCACCACTTAATTCTAGGAGTAGTGGATATTTTCTTTTTATGGATATTATGCTTAAGACGTATATCCAATACTACTAACCTATGTTGGGTAGTTAAACTTTCTCCAGGAATGACCTTACAATCTTTACAAATCTTTCTATCCCTCTTCCTAACCATAAGAAAGTCAATTTGCGATTTATTATTCCCGCTTTTAAATGTGATCAAGTGTTCTTCTCTTTTCTTAAAAAACGTATTAGCTAGTATAAGATCATATGCTATCGCAAAATCCAGTATAGTTTTACCTTCCTCATTTCTTGTTCCAAACCCATAATCCCCATGCACCCTCTCATATTCCTCATTTTTCACTCCAACATGTCCATTTAGATCACCTCCTATTAAAATCATTTCATTTGATGGAATATTTTGTAATACTTCATCTAGGTCATCCCAAAACCTTGATTTGGTATTTTCATCTAATCCTGCTTGAGGTGCATATACACTAATTACATTTATAGTGTCTTTCTCCACTACTATTTTGAGAGCTATAATTCTATCCCCCTTTCTATTTACTCCTACAACTTCATCCTTTAACGAACTATCTACAATAACACCAACTCCATTTCTTGTTTTACTCTTCCCTGTGTACCATAACTTATAACCCGAGTTCTCTATCAACTTTGCCTTTTCGCCTACCCATTTTGTCTCTTGTACACACAAAATACTAATTCTTCTCCTAATCATCGTATCTACTACCTCCATTGTTTTACCAGTAAGGGTTCCTATATTCCATGTTCCAAATCTTAGACTATTAATTTTCCTATAATTTTTATTCTTACCCAACCTATGGTGTGAGAACTTTTGCTCATTTAACACTACACCCAAGTTCTCATGGAGATGTAGCGGTCCTTGCCGAGACGTTACAGTCGGACCCTGCAACGCGTTCCTTCCGGGGAACATCCTAGCATTAACACAATAGTTTAATGGATCCATTCATGAGTGTTTGCCTTAGTTTAACGCTGGCTGGCAACCTAACGCAACCCTCCTCCTTTATCCGGGCTTGGGACCGGCAATGATAAGGTAAACTTATCACAGGCGGAGTTTCAAGATGCGTATTTTCCAAGTAGTTTCACATCATTTTAATTGAAGCTGGACTTCTGCTAACGCTATGCTCAGACAGCTGAATAAGTTCAGCACCAGCGAGGCAAATCCTTCAAATTTTCTAAAGACAAATCACATCATCAGTTGAGCCATCTTACGAACTTACTGTATGGATCGATTGAGACCAGTAGTTGAAAATTCTGATCAAGATGTCGACTCAAGATGAAAAATAAACAGCAAAGTTTCGTCCATAAGATATATCATTAATGTTCCATCGATCCTTGTTGTGATCCCTTTCTTAGCACGGTGTCTCCAAATTGGGTATGATCCCTTTCTTAGCAATGTTAATTTGTTTGATCCAAATTGGTAGATAATATGGATATGATAAAGACCACTGGAGTTAGTAATGGCTTCATAAATTGGGGACCATATATATTTTATGCTTACTGATTCGTTCTAATTTTGATCTTTTGCAGTATAATAATTAACGTATTTAATTGTCTTACCAAAAAAAATAATGTATTTTTTCCACCTTTTTTTCCCGGCACTTTTCCGTCGATCTCTCATCTGACAAATCAGTGATAAAAACCTTCTGAACTGTAGCTTTCGACTTGAGAGTGTGAGACGATAATTAATGTGTTGCTATCTGTTATTATTATGATAATGTTCATGGCTTAAAAATTAGTCCAACAAGGCAAAATTTTCTACAGGACAAATCACGTCATATTGACACAAATTCACAAAATAAAATCAACTCTTGATCAGTCGACCAACTTACGAGTCCAATATCGATGGATAGAGATCAGTAGTTGAAAATTCTAAGAACGTGGACTAAGGAGAAAGATAAGAAGCAAAATTTTGCTACATTTCAACCGGACGAGTTTGACTAATATGGCAAATGTTGATCAATATGATGTTTGACCAAGATAATAAGAAAAAAAGTTAAATGGATCAAGATCGATTAGATATTTGACAGTGAAGAAGAGTCAAGTAGGTGAAGATTGACCGGATACTTGACGGTGAAAAGAAGAGTCAAATATGTCAAGGTTTACGAGATATTTGACAGTGAAGAAATTTAAGTGAGTCACGGTTGACCAAATACTTAATATATACAAGAGGAAGTCCAACTGGATCACGATTGATCGGATATTTGATTATTGTAAGAGGAATTCCAAGTGTCAAGATGTGGACTCAAAGAGAAAAATAAGCAACAAAGTTTAGATACATTTCCACAAGATATACTACATCAAATTTATATCATTAATGTTTCATTAATCTGTATTGCAATCCCTTTATTAGCACGGCATCTCTTCCATACTTTTCTCAAGGACACTTAGTATGCAAGAGAAAGTCCAAATAGATCACGATTGATCGGATATCAGATTATCGTAAGAGGAAGTTCAATTGTCACAATGTGGACTCAAGGAGAAAAATAAGCAACAAAGTTTAGATACATTTTATTATTGATGCTCCATTAATCTCTACTGCAATCCCTTAATTAGCACGGCGTCTCCTCCAGTATGATAAAAACCAATGAATAATGCATGCATCTTAACTTGGGGGCCATTTTATGCTCACTGATTCGTTCTAATTTTGATCTTTTGCAGTATATATATAATTAAGGTATCTAATTTTCTTACCACAAAAAATAATGTATTTTTTTCGCATTTTTTCCCGGCACTTATTCATCGATCTCTGACCTGACAAATTAGTGATTAAAACCTTCTGAACTGTAGCTTTCGACTTGAGAGTGTGAGATAATTAATGTGTTGCTATCTGTTATTATTATGATAATGTTCATGGCATAAAAATTAATCACCTCTTGCATGCATGATCTCAAATGGGATAAGATTTTGCCTTTTCTAATATTCAAACTGTATCATATGTTAAAAAATATTTTATCTTAATTTTCATTCAAAAATATTCTTTTTTGTCAGACTAATCCAATTATATTCTTGTAACAATTTTAATTAATATTATTTTTCCATTTACTATTTGATCAAAATTATTTTAATATT
Organism: Curcuma longa; assembly: GCF_044706935.1. Lineage (NCBI taxonomy): Eukaryota > Viridiplantae > Streptophyta > Magnoliopsida > Zingiberales > Zingiberaceae > Curcuma > Curcuma longa. The sequence continues at coordinate 6,558 of NW_027434368.1, forward strand.
GATTTAATTAAAATGGCTCTAAATTGTTATATAGTAGTTTTGATTAAAATTATTATAATATGTAGTAATTTTTTATCAATATTGAAATTATTTTATATTATATTATAGTAGTTTATACTAAAATTACTAGGATAATATTAGATCAGACAAATAAAAAATTGTAACTTAGGAAAAAAATTAGATTAAGCCAGTCTTTTAATATTTTTTCAACGTAACATTAAGTGCTCTTTTGATTATAGCAAAAATAACGGACTTTACTTTTTTTCAAAAAAATAAATAAATTTTTTGCCCTATTTATATCCAAAGTATTCACACACTCTGCAGTTCAAGAAAACATCGACATGGAATTGAAACAAGACTGCTGTTTCAAGCTTTTCCTTCTCCTCTTGTCATGTGCAGGCTTATCAGCCTCTCAATCCTCCCCCGATCAGTTGGCTCTTCTCTCCTTCAAGTCTCTCATCTCCGACGACCCAACCGGCGCCATGTCCTCATGGGGAGACGCCTCCCTCCGCTTGTGCCAATGGCGAGGCGTGACATGCACTTATCTCAATGGCCGAGAGAGAGTCACAGCTTTGAATTTGAGTTCCCTCCATTTGTCGGGAAAACTCTCGCCATCCCTTGCCAACCTCACTTTCCTTGAAAATCTCAGCATCTCTTCCAACGTTCTCGATGGTCCTATTCCACGAGAGCTTGAAAATCTATCCAACCTCAAGCATCTTGATCTCAGCAACAACAAGCTTCAAGGAGAAATCCCCGGCAACCTTGGCTCCCTCACACGGCTCCAAAGTCTCTCCTTACATACCAATCGTCTCACAGGAGCCATCCCTCCTGAGATTGGTAACCTCTCGAGCTTGACGGGGCTTTATTTGAGCGTCAACCAACTCAGCGGCTCAATTCCTGCTTCAATTGGCAACCTCTCCTCTCTTGCTGTGCTTCATCTGAACAATAATAAACTCACAGGAGCGATCCCTTCTTCTATTGGAAATCTTGTCAGCCTCAACACACTCTTCCTGTTTACCAACATTCTCTCCGGGTCCATCCCAACGGAGATAGGGAACCTTGCCAATCTGGTCACTCTGTTCATGGGTGGCAATCAGCTTGCTGGCAGAATTCCTAGGAGTTTGGGGTTGCTGCACAATTTAGATGCATTAATCCTGAGTGACAATATTCTTGAGGCAGAGAATGCTGCTGAGTGGAGCTTCTTGGATGCCTTGACCAACTGCTCCAAACTTAGAGTGCTGATCTTGGACTACAATAAATTAGGTGGAGCGTTGCCAAAATCCATAGCTAATTTGTCCAATTTTCTTGTTACTTTGAGGCTCAGTGACAATCATATAGCTGGAAGCATTCCTGCAGAGATTGGGAGGCTTGTTAACTTGACAAGATTTATTATGTCGTCCAACTATCTCGATGGTGGCATTCCCTCAGCACTGGGAAACCTTTCCAAATTGGTAGACTTAGACTTGAGTCGAAACCACTTTGGTGGAGAAATACCTGCAACTGTTGGCGATATAACTGGACTAACCACTCTTATTTTGGCTTCCAATGAACTTAATGGATCCATACCAAACAGTCTTGGGAAGTGCCGGCTAGAGAGACTGGATCTTGCTGCCAACAGATTGACTGGAGCAGTGCCCAAAGAGATTCTCTTAATTTCTTCACTCTCCATAATTCTCAATGTTTCACACAACTCACTATCAGGACCTCTTCCTCCAGAAATTGGACACTTGAATAATCTTCAAACAATTGACGTCTCTTACAATCAACTTACTGGTGATATTCCTCCCGCTATTGCTCAATGTCAACTCCTTGAGAATCTTTACCTGCAAATGAATCTTTTCCAGGGATCCATTCCTGACGAATTTAGCCAATTGAAAGGGATTCAAGTTCTGGACATCTCCAACAACAACTTGTCTGGAAACATACCGGATTTTCCTGGGAGCTTTCAAAATATGACTTATTTTAACCTCTCCTTCAACAATTTACAGGGCGAGCTGCCAAGAGATGGAGTATTTAGTAACGTTACTCTGTTCTCGGTGGCGGGAAACAAAGGACTTTGTGGTGGGGTTCCAGAGCTTGGTTTGGCACCATGCTCTACGGGGAAGAAACATCCATCTTGGAAGCTCGTTCTTGCTATTTCCATTGCTGGAGGAATCTTGTGTATTATCTCTCTCATTAGCTTCTATGCTGCTTGCCATAAGCGGAGGAGATTTTCTTCTATCAACTTGGATATAGAAGGGCCATATAGGAAGGTCTCTTTTGCTGAGCTTCATAGAGCAACAGATGGATTCTCACCTGCTAATCTGGTCGGCAATGGGAGCTTTGGGTCTGTTTACAAAGGTTTAACAGATTGGGAAGATCATAAAGAAGTGGCAGTGAAGGTGTTTGACCTAAAACAAAAAGGGGGTTTAAGAAGCTTCACAACGGAATGTGAAGCTTTGAGAAGTATCAGACATCGGAACCTTGTCAAGATTATAACATCATGCTCAAGTATCGACTTCCAACGGAACGACTTCAAAGCTCTAGTGTTTGAGTTCATGCCTAATGGAAGCCTGAGCAAGTGGCTACATCCTGAAGCAGATGAACAAGGCACACCTCAAATGCTAAGCCTTATCCAGAGATTGAATATAGCAATCGATGTTGCTTCTGCATTGGAGTATCTTCACCACCATGATCCAACCCCAGTTGTCCACTGTGATCTTAAGGCGGCCAATGTTCTGCTAGACCACGACATGGTTGCCCACGTTGGTGACTTTGGATTAGCAAGGTTTCATAATGCAACTGTCAGAACAAGGGCTGAGATATCAACAAGTTCACTCATACTAAAAGGGACCATCGGATATGCTGCTCCAGGTTTGTTTACATTCATTTAGTGTGATTTGTTACAATCCCATTACATTTCATTTATTTATAATGAGTCGCTAAGCTTTCATGTGGTCTTGTACCTCATTACAGAGTATGGATTGGCCAATAAAGTTTCCGTCCAAGGCGATGTGTACAGTTACGGAATACTTTTGCTTGAGATGTTTACTGGAAAGGCACCAACTGATGCAGACTTCAATGAAGGTTTAAACCTTCATACATATGTTGAGATGGCACTTGCTAAACAAGTTGTTGATATCATGGACCCCAAACTATTGTCTGAATGGGGAGAAGAAACGCATCACCTTGATCCATCAACAAAAGAAATCAGAATGAGAGCAGTAGAGTGTGTTAGTTCAGCACTTAGAGTTGGCATCCAGTGTTCCATGGAGTCGCCGAAAGAGCGAATGAAGATGGAAGATGTGATAAGAGAGCTCCACAACATTAGGGATGCATTTCTAAGGTTCTCTTTGATAAGGTAATGTAAAAGCTAAGTTGCCAACTATGAAGATGCCAAGGTTCAAGCTACCTCCAGAAAAAGTAGACCCTGGCTTCAATTTTATCATCATATTTACAAATAAATATTCAGCCAATAGGCTTTGTATTCCCTATAGGATTTGCATTCGGAAAATTTAATGTACAAATTGAATATGTATCTTTCGTTTGAGTTCACCATTTTATAGAAGCAGCGTTCTACTTCTGTTGTTGGAGTTGTGCTGTTTTATAAGGGTAAATGTTTAAGAAATCAAATATTTCAAAGTTAACTACTTATCCTAATTCCTAATAGCATAAACAATTGGAAATGAAAAAAAAAAATCCAACTTATTTATGTTTAAGTGCTTCGTAGTACCTAGATTAACATGATGTTTGACAAAATGAAACTACAGAACAATCATGCATAAAAAATTACACAAGAAATTAAATGACTGCGCAATTGCAATATGAGAAATTGTGAAGGTAAACTAGATGGCCTATAAGATATTGAAACATAAAGTGCAGGCAAAGCGAGAAAAGATTTGATTGAAAAACACGGCTTTTGATTATTCACAGTTTGAAAATGGATGAAAGTCCTTGGGAGGTTGTATATTTCATAGGTCTCAAATAATTTTCAGAAATACTTCTAGATACGCTCCTTCCCTACGTTCTTGTAAGGTAAACAAAGAAACAGTAGAAAATAGTGTCTAGAGAAGCTTTTCCTTGGTTATTTTAATGATCCATCCTCGCTTATCTTTTGCAATAATGCATCTAGTTTTTTCTTCCTTATTTTTCCAAACTCTTCTCCAACTCTTCCATGACCAAACAAGCTAGCGAAAGCAACTTTGTTGGACTTCCACCCTCAACTTGAACGCCGAGACAGTGAGTAGAAATTTAAAATTATATTCAAGGCTCCAACTTGTAATTGCTCACATAATTTTGTAATAATTCTTCATATTTAAAATTTCTGTACGTGTCAAACGGTTCGACTTTTAATATCAGCATTGTGTAAACAACTCGGTCATCACGCGCAAAAACGTAGCAATAGGTCGAACTTGCAACTTGCAGGTTTGAAATTCAACGTTCTCTCGACAAATCACATCTTGAAATGTACCGAGGGACCCCGACAGCAAACCAATTCCTGTCGTACTATAGAAAATTCTACGGTCCATGTGATGAACTTTAACTTGTCTTTTTTCTTTATAATAATATTGCTTTGACATTATTTTTATTTAATGCAGCGATAATGAATCAGTGAGTATCGAGTGACTCAATTTTCATATTCAACGACAGTATTAATTAATCTAACATTCATCCAGTACTGACTTATATAAGGCATGATTGTGCATGCTTCGAGCAATCCGAATCATTGCGTCCCTCTACCTGGCCTCTCTTACAAAATTTCATTTTTCAGGAGATCATTAATCTGCATGGCAAGTAGAGTGAAATGCTTAACCTCTCCATCTTCTCTATGGTCATGCCCCATCCTTTTTCTCCTCTTGCTCTTTTCTTTTGCAATTCCCTCCTCCCAAGTAGCCATTGATCAACATGCTCTCATCTCCTTCAAGTCTCTCCTCTCTGATCCATCCGAAGCATTAGCTTCCTGGGGGAACACTTCCATCCATTTTTGCCATTGGAGAGGAGTCACATGTAATAACCTTGGAGGTGAGCCTAGAGTCACAGCTTTAGAGCTGGAGAACCTCACCTTAGCAGGTCCAATATCTGCATCATTAGCCAACCTCACTTTTCTCGAGAAGCTCCATCTCCGTAAGAACCAACTTAATGGTCCCATTCCGCAGGAGCTTGGCCTTCTTTCTCATCTTCAAAGTCTCGTTCTGAGCGAAAATTCTCTTGAAGATGTGATTCCGTTGTCTCTGTTTCAGAATTGTTCTAATCTCCAATACTTCAACCTGAGTGTCAACAGGTTGCATGGGGCCATCCCAGGCAACCTTAGCAACTGTTTAGACCTACAATTCATTAGATTGGAAAGAAATATGTTTGAAGGAGAGATCCCAAGTGATATCTACTCCCTCCCAAAGCTTCAGGACCTCGACATATGGCATAATAATCTCAGCGGAAGAATTCCTCCTGAGATTGGGAACCTTTCAAGTTTGACCAGACTTTCATTATCTGGCAACAAATTCAGAGGCCCAATTCCTCCTGAAATAGGTAACCTTTCATCCCTTGTTGAGCTTTACCTGTCAAGTAATCAACTTTCAGGTAGCATCCCGTCCAGCATCGGCAATCTTGGCAGATTAACTATACTTTATCTGCATTTCAACAATCTCAACGGCACTATCCCACTAGAGATTGGGAATCTTGTCAATATGCTAATTCTAAAGATGGAAGCCAACCATCTTTCTGGGATCATTCCTAAAAGCTTGGGCCGCTTGAAAAATCTAGATACACTTACTCTTGGTGGTAATCAGCTGGAAGCAGTAAGTATTGCTGAGTGGAGTTTTATTGATGCTTTAAGCAACTGCACCCACCTTAGAATTTTGGAACTGCACAGGCAATAATTTAGGTGGCATGTTCCCCAAATCCATAGGCAATTTGTCAAAAAATCTCGAAGTGCTTTACTTCTATCAAAACCAAATTACTGGAAACCTTCCTGTAGAAATTGGAAATCTCAACTTGACAGCAATTGTGATGTGGTCCAACCGTCTCAGTGGTACCATTCCTAAAGAACTGGGAAGCATCAACAGGTTAGAAAAAATAGACCTGGGTGGCAACTTCTTCACTGGAGAAATCCCTATAGATCTTGGCAATCTTACCAAATTGTTTTTCTTAGTCCTCGCCAACAATAAATTGCATGGTTCAATACCTCGTAGCCTTCGAAAGTGCCCGTTATCTATCTTAAACCTTTCAACCAACAACATAAGTGGTAGTGTACCAAAAGAAATCCTCTCTATCCCCTCCCTCTCCATCAGGTTCAATGTTTCAAACAATTCTTTGACAGGAACACTGCCTTTAGAAATTGGAAATTTGAGAAACATTATAACTATAGATGTTTCAAATAACAGGCTGTCTGGTGGCTTGCCTAGCACAATCCCCGGATGTCAACTCCTGCAGAATCTTTTCATGCAAAAGAACCTTTTCCAGGGATCAATCCCGCCGTCATTCAGTGAATTAAAAGGCCTTCAAGTGTTGGACATTTCATGCAACAACTTAACTGGGCGTATACCATTTTTTAACACCATGTCTTTTCTGAATCTCTCCAACAACTATTTTGAAGGGGAAGTACCAGTAAGTGGGGTTTTCCAAAATTTTACTGCATTTTCAGTGTCAGGAAACAGTCAACTCTGTGGAGGGCTCCCAGAGCTCAGCTTGCCATCGTGCACCCCGAAGAGCAAACATCTAACCAAAAAGTTAATTGTCGTCATTTCTGTATCGGGAGTGTTTTTTTGCATCATGCTTCTTATCTGTTTGTTTGCAATTTGTCGTTGGCTTCAAAAGTCAAGAGGATTTTCTGATGTCAACTCGAACATCATGGAGCAATACAGGATGGTCACTTTTGCTGAGCTGTTCAGAGCCACAGAAGGATTCTCACCTGCGAATCTAATTGGCAAGGGAAGCTTTGGATCTGTATACAAAGGGAAAATAGATTGGGAAGGCCACGAGGTGATTGCAGTGAAGGTGCTCAACCTCCAGCAAAAAGGGGCTTTGAAAAGCTTCATGTCCGAATGTGAAGCTTTAAGAAATGTCAAGCATCGAAATCTCATCAAGATTTTAACATCATGTTCAAGTGTTGACTTCCAAGAGAATGATTTCAAAGCTTTGGTGTTTGAATTTTTACCAAATGGCAGCCTGGAGAATTGGATCCATCCTAAAGCAGATGAGGGCGCACTACGAAGGTTAAGCCTCAATCAAAGACTGAATATATCTATAGATGTGGCTTCAGCTTTAACATACCTCCATCATCATGGCGTGACCCCTCTGATCCACTGTGATCTGAAACCAAGCAATGTCCTTTTGGATCATAGCATGGTTGCGCATGTGACTGACTTTGGGTTGTCGAAGTTTCTTGTCAAAACTGCAAGTTCATCAAGCCTGAGACAGACAAATTCTTCCACATTGAAAGGGACCATAGGATATGTTGCTCCAGGTTTGTTTCTCAATTACCCTTTGATAGAAAATATTGGCTGTTATCAAACCTAGCCAGAACGTTAATTTCCTTATTCTGGGTTTTGATTTTACTAAGAATAATCTCAACAAACGAACAACATGCTTCTAGCTTCTAGTCAATACACTCCTCTTTATTTATTTTGGTCTTGTACAAAATCACTGGAATAGATCATAGCTTTAGTATAATTATTTCATAGGAATCCACTACTTCATGGAGTTCTTGCACATACATATGTATATTCATGCTCCTCCAGAAGAAGCTTTTTTAACATCTACATTTTTCAGGATGCATACAACAAGTTGTGCTTCGCGGCATCTTATTAAGACTCTTTTGGAAAACTTGAACTTCTAACTGAATTTTTTAATGTCTGTCTAGTTTGATCTTTCAAAAATTTGCTCCATGCTCTATGTACATTTCAGAATATGGAATGACCAGTAAAGTTTCAGCTAAAGGGGATGTATACAGCTTCGGAATACTTCTACTGGAGATGTTTACTGGAAAGAGGCCTACTAGTGATACCTTCAAAGAAGGAATGAACCTCCACAAATTTGTTGAAATGGCACTTCCTGCACGAATTGCTGAGATATTAGACCCAAACCTCTTGATGGAAATAGAAGAAGCAGGTGGTGCAGATGCATCAACAAATGAATCAAAAATGAAGAATGCTAGAGTGCTCTACTTCAGTGCTTAGAGTTGGCATTTTGTGCTCCAAGGAATCACCAAAAGATCGACTGCATATGGAAGATGCCATGAAGGAATTAATCGACATCAAGGATGCATTTCTAAGGTTGGCAGTTTAAAGGAATAGGCACGTAGCCTGAAATTTGAATAATGGTTCCAAGAAAGTGGGATCATAAATCTTGTAACATTCTATAAGCTATTATTATTCAATACATGGTAAGGTCAGAAAATTTCAAACCTTTGGTTATTGTATTTCAAAATTATTTTTTGGAGAAGATTATTCTACCATTTGAATGATATGATGCATTGTTAAAAGCCATCTATTTTTTGATAAATGAAGATCACACATCATGAAATAACTTTAGAGCTAAAGAGAAAACGTAACCTATCCAAATAGCATTAATATATAATATATTAAGAGATTGCATAGTCAAAGACTAAACCATTACGAAGAACCTTGGTTTATCATTTTTTAAACTTAGCAATGACATATTTTTTTCATAGTAAATTTGTTTCTCCAAAATGATATTTTTAAACTAGATCAATGAGTAAATTTGTCAAGTTATTGGGTCATGTGGTTTACTCTGTTGTCAAAATACCCTCCAATTAAAAATTCAAACTCGTTTGTTATCTCCAAGGCACAAACTAAGGATTCAAAAGTTTAAAATTTTAATATTTCTGGAGTGACAAACATATTATATTTTGTGTTAATGTCAAGAGAAAAGTTTAATGTGCCTCAAATTTTAGCAGTGATTTTGTGCCATCACAATGCTAACTTTCAGAGTGTAGCTATTTTACAAATTAGCTTGAGCCTTCTAAATTCAATGAGAATATTTTTTAATAATTACAGGCCCATGCTATGACTTGTATTGAAGCCAAAACCCTAAAAAATCCAAATCTTTCAAAAATTCAACTGCAAGCTCTTTACAAATCGACTTACAGCCACTTTGTTTGAAAATAGTATCAACTTTAATAATGCAAGTTGATTTGCAAAACAACTTGGCGTTAAATTTTGTGAGATCTTAATTTTTTTTTTTTTTTTGAATATCTGGTTTCAACACAAGTCATAAGATGACCTTGTGACTCCAGAACCATACAAATGTTAAATTTATAGGACACAATCTGATTTATAAAACAATTTGCAACTTAAAACTACACTATGTTGGCATATAATGGTGTCAAAAGGTGAGTTGCAAATTAGCCTGTGACCAAAATTTCAAACACATTAAACTTTTCTAATAATACAAGTCAAAATTTAAATTTAAAAATGTATTTAGGGAGCAAATTGATTTGTGCCCTAGAGATTATAGGCGAGTTAAGATCTAACAAGCTGATGCATATTTTGATAATGGTGATTTGAAAGCTTTATGGGCATTTTGAAAAAAATGGACAAATTTTGATGGTAAAAAGACTTTTTCTCTAAAGTATTTTACGTCTCACTCTTCTTTGTTCAACCGATAAACTTTATAAGACAAAGTACGAAGAAAGAAAGAACATTTAAAAAAAAACAATTTCTCATGTTTCTACTTCCCTTGAAAGAAAGTAGATAATGGGAAGTAA
>NW_027434369.1:0-1441 GCF_044706935.1 Curcuma longa
TAAGAAGGAACCCATAACGTAATTTGGGGATTGGATTGGTAGTGCAATAATGATCCTCTAGTGGAATGGATCGTTATTGATGGATGTAGGTGTGTATTCGGAGTTGAATACGGGATCCGAAACCCATCAGAAGGCCAGATCCAATACCTCCTCGAGGTCCCTGCTGTAGCCTAAAGAAATCTCTAAAAGATGCAATCAAACGGATGAGATTAGTTCTCAGCCGTCGGATAAGATTTAACCGATGGATGAGATTGGTTCTCAACCGTAGGATGAGTTAGTGGATGAGATCAACTTGTATCCTTGGGATTAGATCAAGTTGCATCCAATGGATCGAAATAAATAAAGAGGATCAAAAGAGATTAAATTAGAACCGTTGGATGAGATCTAGTTGCGTCCGATGGACGAGATCTCTTCGGTTTGGTTTTAATTCTCTTTGGAAGCAAAAACCGGTTCACAAGGTGAACCGAACCCCTCTCTATAGCCCACGCCCAAAGCATGATTATTTGTGGCCATTGGATCGAAGAGATCAAGTTATATTAAAGAAGATTATATTAGAACCATTAGATGAGATTAAGTTGCATCCAATGGATGAGATCTCCTAGGTTTGGTTTTATTTCTCTTTAATATAAAGTTGGTTCACCAATTTGAACCAAGCCCACCTTGATGTGGCCGGCCACCTCCCCTTAGATTTGGAAATGTTTTTTTAAATAAAAAACTGAGGGGGCCGCTAAGCAATCAAAGGAAGAAATAATCGGCGCCCTATTCTTTTCTAGATTTGGAAGTTATTTATGGAAATTATCCAAATCAATTCCTAGATTGAAGGAGGCGGCAATACCATATTTGGGTGCATAGGAGGCTATAAAAGAGAGGGGGAGGGGGCGGCCAAGAGACACAACAAAGAGAATAGCATACAAAATCTCTCCGATTTCGCAATTGCTCAAGTTTTTTTCTCTTCTCTCTTGGCCGGCCACTACTCTCTTCTTCTTCTTCTTTGCTTTGTTTTCTTTCCTTGCTCTTGGTGGCCAAACCTCTCCCTTGAAGTGGTGGCCGGATCTAAGGTGAAGGCGAGGAAGAAAGAAGCTGGTTCAAGAAAGAAGCAAGGCGATCCAAGGCGTCATCCAGCAGAAGTTGCAGTTCTTGTTTCTCGGAAGATCGTTGCCCACACAACGTCCGAGAAGGAGAAAGGAATACAGCAGAAGATTCCGAGGTTCAAACCGGGTTCTGGTATAATTTATTTTCCGCAGTTTTATACTTAGAACTAAAATGTAAAACCGTAGATAAGTAATTTAGAATCGGCGATCCTGTGGATCGATCGACTTAATCTTCTTTGAAGATTATGTCGATTGATCCGGGCGGGATAAAATTTTTGTCCTATGGGGTTCTATGCTACTCGGAGCGGATAGAATCCGGAACATGGGACGAAGATCCAGAACGCCAACAG
>NW_027434370.1:0-1167 GCF_044706935.1 Curcuma longa
GAAAATGATTAGATTGATGATGAGTTATTCAGAATTACCAACTTCATTTTGGGGATATGCTCTGGAAACGGCAACATACATTCTGAACTTGGTACCTTCTAAATCAGTACCTTCTACTCCCACAGAATTGTGGACTGGGCATAAGCCTAGTTTGAAACACATTCGGATTTGGGGTAGTCCAGCACATGTGCTGAAGGAAGACGCTGATAAGTTGGAACCTCGTACAGAAGTTTGGTTGTTTGTGGGCTATCCTAGGGGAATGAAGGGTGGTTTATTTTATAGTCCTAAAGATCAGAAGGTCATTGTTAGCACCAATGCTCGATCTTTAGAAGATAACTATGTAATGAACCACAAGTCCATAAGTAAGATTGTTCTAGAAGAAATAAGAGGAGACATGTCTACTGTAGTGCCAACAGTACAAGATGAGATACCATAAGTGACTACACCGTGTGTCATAAGTGATACACAGTTACAGACAGTACCTCGTCGTAGTAGGAGGGTTGTTAGACAACCTAACAGATTCATATTTTTGGGAGAGTCCTTGGAATTGGTCCCTGTTGAACATGAACCTGATCCCTAGACATATGATGAAGCACTCCAAGATAAAAATACAGTATCTTGGCAAAGGGAAATGAACTCTAAAATAAAATCTATGGATTCTAATCAAGTTTGGGAGCTTGTAAAACCACCAAATAGTGTAAAAGCCATTGGATGTAAATGGATCTATAAAAGAAAAAGAGAAATAGAAGGGAAGGTGGAAACCTTTAAAGAAAGTATTGTTGCAAAAGGGTATATTCAGAAAGAGAAAATCGATTATGAGGAGAATTTTCTGCCGGTAGCCATGCTTAAGTCTATTCAAAATCTTTTATCTATAGCAGCTCATATGGACTATGAGGTTTGGCAAATAGATGCCAAGACAACTTTCCTTGGTGGAAGTCTTGAAGAAAACATCTATATGCAGCAACTAGAGAGATTCATTGAAAAAAGCAAAGAGCATCTTGTATGTAAGCTTAATCGATCCGTTTATGGACTGAAATAAGCTTTAAGATCTTGGAACATCCGATTTGATGAGGAAATCCAGTCATATGAATTTATTCAATGTCCGAATGAGTCTTATGTATACAAGAAGTGTGACGAAAATGTGGTGGTATTTCTTGTACTATACGT
>NW_027434371.1:0-3006 GCF_044706935.1 Curcuma longa
TGGTCGTTATCCTTATCTCTTTAATTTGGCTGGGTGGTAACGAGCCGGAACACAAGCCTCCCCTCCAAGTCTAGTCGAAGGAGGCGTAGTCCGACTGACTGGACAATGTATACTGATCTAATCGTCTCTCTTACCATATTGGTGATGAGCTGTTAGGATGAGGTGCCTAATTTGAGGTAGCCGAGACGAGATAGTCGGGATGAGTGGCTGAAAGATTTGGATGAGTGGAGGAGTTGATAGAGCGGCAGAGTTGCCGGGTTGTTGAATGACAGAGCGGTCGGGTGAGACCGATGTAGAGGCCAAGTGAGGCAGTAAGCGGCCGAATGAGGTCAAGGCCGAGTAAGATGAGCGGCCGAACGAGGTCGAGATCGGCCGAATGAGGTCGAGGCCGAATAGGGTAAGCGGCCGAGTGAGGTCGAGGCCGAATGAGGTCGAGTTCGAGTGAGGTAAGCGGCCGAATGAGATCGAGGTCGAGTGAGGTAAGCGGCCGAATGAGATCGAGGCCGAGTGAGGTAAGCGGCCGAATGAGGTCGAGGCCGAGCAAGGTTGAGGCCGAGCGAGGTCAAGGCCGAGCAAGGTTGAGGCCGAGCGAGGTCGAGGCCGAGTAAAAGTAAGCGGCCGAGCGAGGTCAAAGCCGAATGAGGTAAGCGGCCGAATGAGGTCGAGGCCGAGTAAGGTAGGCGGCCGAATGAGGTCGAGGCCGAGTAAGGTAGGCGGCCGAATGAGGTCGAGGTCGGCCGAATGTTGTAAGCGGCCGAGTGAGATCGAGGCCGAATGAGGTAAGCGGCCGAACAAGATTGAGGCCGAGCGAGGTAAGCGGCCGAATGAGGTCGAGGCCGAGCAAGGTTGAGGCCGAGCGAGGTCGAGGCCGAGTAAAAGTAAGCGGCCGAGCGAGGTCGAGGCCGAATGAGGTAAGCGGCCGAATGAGGAGAGCGGCCAAATGAGGCCAAGGCCGAATGAGGTAGGCGGCCAAGTGAGGTCGAGGCCGAATGAGGTGAGCGGCCGAGTGAGATCGAGGCCGAATGAGGTAAGCGGCCGAATGAGATCGAGGCCGAGCGAGGTAAGCGGCCGAATGAGGTCGAGGCCGAGCAAGGTTGAGGCCGCTCGAGGTCGAGGCCGAGTAAAAGTAAGCGGCCGAGCGAGGTCAAGGCCGAATGAGGTAAGCGGCCGAATGAGGAGAGCGGCCAAATGAGGCCAAGGCCGAATGAGGTAGGCGGCCAAGTGAGGTCGAGGCCGAATGAGGTGAGCGGCCGAATGAGGTTAAGGCTGAATGCGGTAAGCGGCTGAATGAGATCGAGGCCGAGTGAGGTAAGCGGCCGAATGAGATCGAGGCCGAGCGAAGTAAGCGGCCGAATGAGGTCGAGGTCGGCCGAATGAGGTAAGCGGCCGAGTGAGATCGAGGCCGAATGAGGTAAGCAGCCGAACAAGATTGAGGCCGAGCGAGGTAAGCGTCCGAATGAGGTCGAGACCGAGCAAGGTTGAGGCCGAGCGAGGTCGAGGTCGAGTAAAAGTAAGCGGCCGAGCGAGGTCAAGGCCGAATGAGGTAAGCGGCCGAATGAGGAGAGCGGCCAAATGAAGCCTTGAATGAGGTAGGCGACCAAGTGAGGTCGAGGCCGAATGAGGTGAGCGGCCGAATGAGGTTAAGGCCGAATGCGGTAAGCGGCCGAATGAGATCGAGGCCGAGTGAGGTAAGCGGCCGAATGAGATCGAGGCCGAGCGAGGTAAGCGGCCGAATGAGGTCGAGGCCGAGCAAGGTTGAGGTCGAGCGAGGTCGAGGCCGAGCGAGGTCAAGGCCGAGCAAGGTTGAGGCCGAGCGAGGTTGAGGCCGCTCGAGGTCGAGGCCGAGTAAAAGTAAGCGGCCGAGCGAGGTCAAGGCCGAATGAGGTAGGCGGCCGAATGAGGAGAGCGGCCAAATGAGGCCAAGACCGGCCGAATGAGGTAAGCGACCGAGTGAGGTCGAGGCTGAATAAAGTAAGCAGCCGAGCGAGGTCAAGGCCGAAGAGCTCGGAGTGCCTGTGGTAAGGCTGAGGGAGCGGATCCCGACCTCCATTGAGTGCGAAATCTCAAGATGGAGTTGAGCATGCCTAGGGAGCTGGTCCCTATCTCCATTGAGTGCGGAATCTCAGGATGGAGTTAAGCATGGAGCTCGGGGGCCTGTAGAAAGGCATAGCGGGAACGGGTCCCGACCTCCATTGAGTGCGGAATCTCAAGATGGAGTTGAGCATGCCTAGGGAGCAGGTCCCTACCTCCATTGAGTGCGGAATCTCAGGATGGAGTTAAGCATGGAGCTCGGGGGCCTGTAGAAAGGCATAGCGGGAACGGGTCCCGACCTCCATTGAGTGCGGAATCTCAAGATGGAGTTGAGCATGCCTAGGGAGCAGGTCCCTACCTCCATTGAGTGCGGAATCTCAGGATGGAGTTAAGCATGGAGCTCGGGGGCCTGTAGAAAGGCATAGCGGGAGCGGGTCCCGACCTCCATTGAGTGCGGAATCTCAAGATGGAGTTGAGCATGCCTAGGGAGCAGGTCCCTACCTCCATTGAGTGCGGAATCTCAGGATGGAGTTAAGCATGGAGCTCGGGGGCCTGTAGAAAGGCATAGCGGGAACGGGTCCCGACCTCCATTGAGTGCGGAATCTCAAGATGGAGTTGAGCATGCCTAGGGAGCAGGTCCCTACCTCCATTGAGTGCGGAATCTCAGGATGGAGTTAAGCATGGAGCTCGGGGGCCTGTAGAAAGGCATAGCGGGAGCGGGTCCCGACCTCCATTGAGTGCGGAATCTCAAGATGGAGTTGAGCATGCCTAGGGAGCAGGTCCCTACCTCCATTGAGTGCGGAATCTCAGGATGGAGTTAAGCATGGAGCTCGGGGGCCTGTAGAAAGGCATAGCGGGAGCGGGTCCCGACCTCCATTGAGTGCGGAATCTCAGGATGGAGTTGAGCATGCCTAGGGAGCAGGTCCCTACCTCCATTGAGTGCGGAATCTCAGGATGGAGTTAGGCATAGAGCTC
>NW_027434372.1:0-2383 GCF_044706935.1 Curcuma longa
TTGTAACACCCGGATTATTTTCTTCTATTTTTAAGATTTTTAATTCGATTTGAATTTCAATAAAGGTCCTTTAGTTAAAGTATAGAAGGGAGTTTGATCAAATAAAATAGGTGAAAAGATTCATCTTTACAAAGACGAATCTAACAAAATTTGTTTGGGTCAATTCGGAAGTCATTTGATGGCCGAACCAAGCGAACCAAAATTTAATCCGGTTTGAATTGAGAAATTTGACCCGGTTTAAACGGGAAATTATTAACCCGAATTTAGGAGTACTGTGCACTCCTCTTTATAAAAGGATTTCGGGCCGCTTCCTCTCCGTGCGACCCACGCCCACCGCACCGCGTCCGCCCGCGCGGACTGCGTCCGCCGCCGCCCGCGTCCGCCGGCGGAAAGCTCGGAACGGAAAGGGCTATAAAAAGTGGAAACCTAGCCATGATCCGCCACACAACCCTAACGCGCCGCCACCTCCTCTCTGCTCCGCCGCGCCCTCCCTGCTGCCGTCTCCTCCTTTTTCCTCCGCCGCGCGCCGTGCGACCAGCGTCGTCGTTCCCTGCGGACCAGAGCCCCGACTGCCGACCTTCTTCGTCGTCGCGCGTGGAGGAGACTTCCGATCGCCACCCCTGTTCTCCGCCGCGTCCTTCGCCGCCGCCGCCGCCGCATGGAGGAGCAGAGCAGGCGACGCCTGATCGCCGCCGCGTGAGAAGAGGAGCAGCCGATCGCCGCCCGACACTGCAGACGCCGCCGGTCTGCCCTGCCTCAGCTGACGCCGACCGAAGCCCCTGTTCACGCGAAGAAGGAGATTAAGGTAATTAATTAATTAAGTAATTAAGGTAAGGTTTAATTAATTAAAGTTAGTTTGATTAATTAATTTATTTGATTAGTAAATTAATGTGAGATTTAATTAATTGATAGTTAATCAGATTATTAATTAAGTTAATTGGGTAAGTTCGATTAATTAAGATCATTAGATGATTAGTTGATTAGCTAATTAATTTAAGGTTTATTAATTGGTTAATTAAATTATGGTTAATTAATTCAGGCTGATTTGATTGAATAAATAATATTTGATTAAGAAAATTAATCTAGTTTAATTAGAGTAATGAGAAGTGATTTGTGTTAGGGTTAACTCTTGACCCGGTAAAATAATTAGATTAGATTAAAGATTTCAGTTAAGTTGTAGTTATGATTTTTCTAGGTCGTGCGAAGAAGGCGCTAGAGCACCTCGGAGAAAGTCTCCGATTTCACAAATCTTAGTGTTTAAAAGCAGACAAAGTAAGTACATCTCTCACCTGCAGTATAAGTTGTTTTCGTATTGTTCTTTCGCAGGGTTATGTTAAGTTTTCCATGACATGATTTCTGTTAAACATGAATGCATTTATATGTATGCTCTTTCCATGACATGATTTATGTTAGACGTGAATGTATTGATGTGTTCTTCCTCTAGTATGATTCATGTTAAAATAGGAATATATATATATATATATATATATATATATATGTTCTTTCCATAGCATGATTTAGGATTTAACCATGAATATGTAAATTATTCTTCCTATTTAGGATGGAAGTAAAGCATGATAAATGATTGATGAAAGGACAAAGATATAGTAAGTAAAAGTATAAGAACTTTATGATATGTAAAGAAATGTATTTTACTTTTAAGAGGCGAGTATCGGGCCAAAGGTTCGCCCACAATGAATTCCGGGCCAAAGGTTCGCCCATAAGGAAAGGAATTCCAGGCCAAAGGTCGCCTGATAAGATAAGTCCTCTGGTAGCATTCGGTGGCTAGCTACCCCGAGTCCTATCAGAGATGCGCGCATTGATACTCCGCTAGGGCCCATAAGTATGTTTAAGTATGTTTACTTATTTTCAAATGTATGAATTTTCAAATATAAAGAAGTTTAGAAATTTTCTATGCAATACAAGTATTTCCATGTTCAGGTAGTTTCTGCTTAAGTACATGTCTTTATAATTACAAGTCCTTTCCTGTTTAATTCCAAAAGAATGCATGCAATGATTTTCGTTGTTTTGTGAGATTAGGTGTGTACTTACTAAGCTTTGCTTATAGTTGCATTCCTTATACTGCAGATAGAGGTAAAGAAAAGCGTTAAGCGACGGGAGGCAGCAGGAGCAGTGTTCGATGTGTGTGGCGGCGGAACCGCGGATTAGAATAAATAAATAAATAACCATGCTTAGTATTGATTATGTCTTTTATAGTAATCGCTTCCGCATCATAAGAGTTGACCAGTTGTTTTATTTTATTAAGAATAATAACTTTTCGTTATTTTAAGAATATTTCTTTATAAAATTTATCTATGAAAATTTATATTTAGGATTTAATAATGCTAAAGTAAGTAGCATCCCCTATAGGTAGGAAGGGGGG
>NW_027434373.1:0-2005 GCF_044706935.1 Curcuma longa
CTGTTGGATGGGTTAGAAGTTTCTTAGATCTGAATTGGTTTTCTCCTTACAGCTCCTTCCCATTGCCGATCCGATTAAGGTGTTGTGGATTGCGGCAGCAAGGTGAAGCTGAGGTAGCTGGTAAGTGAAGTTTAACTAGTTGGGTTGTATCTATAGATTTTGGAGTTTAAAAGTTGATTAGTCTTCTTCTTCACAGATTGTGATTGTGAAATTGTGACTGTGTTCTGTTGATTACGACAGTAAAGGAGAAGAACTGAAGTTGATTAGAGGTAAGGTTGTTTTCTTAAAATTTATTTAGCTATGTTGGAGTTGCTGTTGATCTTGTACTGTTGGATTTATTAGCTTAATAGGATGGGATTAATTAAGCTAAACTAGATGAGTTGGGTTAACCTAAGGGTTGGGTTAGGTTGACCTTGATTAATTATTGTAATTAAGGGATATTGTTTATCCTTGTTGCAGGACCTTGATTTGACTGGTCCTATTATTTGGATTATATTTTCTGGGGGTTCTAGCATTTACAGACTCCAGATCAGGTGGGTACCCTGTACTTGGTCAATACAGGTTCTCTACAGTGCATGTTTCTTCCTGTTGTATCCTACCATGTTGAAACTGTTGATACTTAGTTTATTTACCTTGTTGACATCTGTTGATACTCGATGCTTGATACTTTTTGTTGACCTTCATGATGATCAGTATTTATACTATCCTGTTCACATGTTAGAGATATGGTTGCTATCTTATACCGTTGATACTTGACACATGCTGGTTGACCTTAGGATTTCCTATCCATGTTAGAATAAATCCTAACTGTTGTAACCCTGACTGATGATGTCCTTTAGAGATTCATGTTGAACATGCTATATGATTGTAGCTATTACATGTTGGGATGATCACCATACATTCATATAGTTGTAGTTGTTGTTGTTGGTGGATCTTACCTGCACCGTGTTGAGGTGCCACATAGGTAAGAGGATTGCACTATAGTTGGGTGCATCCAGGACTGGCTCTCTAGCCTCCTGCCACACTGCCCCTCCCCACTTATCTATAGTGGTCAGTTGTCGGAGCTGGCAGCATGTCATGTCTGGCCCCCAGTTCACTGAGCTCTGGGAGAGTGACTGGGACGACGAGTGCGGACAGTGACGGATATTTTGGTTGCTATGGTTGCTGCGTATTTACATGCACCGTTGGTAGGTTGATATAGATATTTTGTTTACTTGCATCATATACTTACGATTGTTGCACTTGCTTGCTATGACTGTTGCACTTGTATGACATTACATACATGCTACATGTAGATTTCTTTATTCGTTGCACAGTATGATCTATTCTGGATTTCCATACTGATAGACCTTGATATATCCTGTTGTATAGTAGGATTTATTCCTATTCTGTTTCTGTTGATATACCATGATTACTACCATGATCCATGATGATACCTGCTAGCTGTAGTTTATTTCTTACTCAGTCTATTCCTGCTCCTTTCAGTTGATTCTTATATTATTCCTGCTGTTGTACTTTACATGCACTTCTTTCTGTACCCACTGAGTATTTAATACTCACTACCCAGACCCTGGGGTTGCATTGATTTTCTCCCCAGGTAGCAGATAGGTCTTGGAGCTTGGCGATTCGGTCGACTGCTGCTATCTCACATCTGAGAGTATTTTTAGTTGGTATTTCATATTACAGTTGTATTTTGGACTTGTATTGTGGTTATGGACTGTGTTGGTGTTGGTTGTATTCGTGGTACTCGTATTTCGGATTTACGATGTTTCGCTACGTGAGTTTTTCATATGTTGTTGCGGATTTGATATTTCATGCATGTGTTGGTGATTGTGGCCATGGAAGCCTATTATGCATTCTGTGTCATGAGGTTGTGTATTGATTGGACGAGTTGTCCTATTCCCAGCCGCCTGTGGCTGAGTATATTTGTTTGTATTAGGGAATTGTCACAGTTACTGGGGAGATGCTGCCGAAATTTTTCGGACGGCCTTCCCGGGGCGTGACA
>NW_027434374.1:0-1332 GCF_044706935.1 Curcuma longa
CCTCCTCGCTGCCGCCGCCGCTCCCTTCTCCTCTTCTTCCCTTCTTCGCCTGCTGCCCTAGCCACCGCCGTCTCCCTGTTGTCCGCGTGAAGACCAACCTCGACGCCATCCCCTTCGACCAGCGCCGTCCCCTGCAGATCGGAGCCCGACCGCCATCCTCCTTCGTCACCGCGCGTGGAGAAGATCAGCAGCGACGCCGTTCCCTGCTCGAACGCCGACCGCCAGAAGGAGCCACCGCCGACGCCCTGCCGCCGCGCCTCTGTCGCCGGTCGCCAACCAACAGCAGGTAAAGGGTGTTAATCGGGTAATGAGATTAAAGTTTACTAATTTCTTAAGGGTTAGTAATTAGTTAATTAGATTAGGGCTTGCCCTTGTTTGTCGCCGATTGGAGCTTGACTCTAGGGTTTGGTTGAGGTAAGATTCTGGTTGAATCCAATTAGCTTTTCATGCTTAATCAGACCTTTGCTGGTAGATAAATAATTAATTTAATTAAATAACTAATAGAGTATTAGTTAGTTTGATATTTAGTTAATTTGAAGGAGAAATTAGTAATTGATTGGTAATTTGATGATGACACAGAATTAGTAAATTAATTAAATACATTTTATGGATTTTATCTTATAGAAGAAGAGTTAAATGGTTTAGTTCTGATTAGTTACGTTGCTTATCCTTATTGATGGCTTAAAAGGGATAAAGTGATTGAAAATGATTAATGGTTAATGATTAGGGCTAATTAGTTGGTGTAGTGCTAAGTGGAGATTTATTAATTGTTTAATTTAAGTTATTAATTGATTTAGTTAATATAATTAAGTAATTAACTTACTATAGGTTTAAGTAGTTAATCTGATTTACTAATTAATAGTTGATTGAGATGCAATTAAATGGGGATTAAATTAACCTTAGAATCGACTAGGGTTTACTTGGATGAAAAGTTAATATCATATTTAGAGGATATTTATTGTTAATTGCAGGGCCTTGATCTAGCGATCCTGCGAGACACAGAGAATTTTATTAGGGTTTATTGTGACGATTCGTCAATCAGGTGGGTACCCTGTACTTGGTCAATACAGGCGCTTTACAGTGCATGTTATTCCTGTTGTTTCCCTCTACGTTGAAATTGTTGTTGCTTAGCTTATTTATCCGTTGACATCTGTTGATACTCTTTGCTTGACATTTCTAGTTGACCTTTATGATGATCTGATATTATGTTGTTGCCACTTGTCATTCATACTAGTACCTAGTTGATACCTTATACTTTGTTGTTGACATATGCTGGTTGATCGTAGGATTTCCTACCTATTGTTAGATAACTCTTAACTGTTGTAACCCTGA
>NW_027434375.1:0-2627 GCF_044706935.1 Curcuma longa
TGTTGGATCTCTTGGATACCGGCTAGAGAGGGGGGTGTGAATAGCCGTCCACACTTTTCGCCTTTTCTTCCTTAGTCTTCGTTGGCACAGCGGAATGAACAATCAGAGAACACGAAGACTGAATCAGCACACTCGACACAGGTATTTAACGAGGTTCGGAGATGATGCTCCTACTCCTCGGCGTGTCCGTAAGGTGGACGATCCCTCGATCTATCGGTAGATCAGACCCCGAAAAAATACCGGCTATAATCTTCTCCTTCTCGGTGGAGGAACCTCTCCACAGATTGTCTCAAATGATACAAAGATAAGCTCAAGACAAGGAGAATACAATGAATCAAAGATCGGACAACAGAGACAACAAGAACCGCTTGCTGCTCAGCCTGTTCCTCCAAACACAGGACGTTGCTCTAGACAGAGCCAACAAGAACAGCTAGCAGCACAAGCCTGTTCCTCCAAACACAGGACGTTGCTCTTGTTTCCTCTTCTTCGATTCACGATCAGGCTCTCGTAAGATTGGCAATGGCGCTTCTGAGCTCTCAAGGATGATCAACGAATAGTCGTTGAAGCTCCTTCCTCAGCGCTGCTTCTCGCTTCTCTTATAGCCTCTGCTTGGTTCTTGTGCCCAACGGATCCCTGCCAAAAGCTGCCGTCCGTTGACACAGAACTCCCCCTGCAGAAGAGACAGCTCAAAAGCCCGCCTTGGAACTCTCACCATCCATTTGAATTTTCCTCCTTAACCTGTCCTGTATATCTGCACACTCAAAAGATGCATTAAAAACATTCTATAACAAGGACATAGTATAAGGACAGATTAAACATTAAAGTCCATGTCACGAGCAGAGCTACCAAAGCTCTCTTGGACCAAACAGGAGATCGGGCCACCAAGGCCCTCCTCCTAGAATCAAGAGACCGAGCCACCAAGGCCCTCCTCTTGAGGAATCCGGTTCAGAGCCACCAAGAGGTCCCGAGCCGAGCCACCAAGGACCATCCCGGCCATCAGCACCAAGCTCTCGGAATCAGGTTCTGAGCCACCAAGGCTTCCTGAGATCGAGCTACCAAAGCTCACGGTCCCGAGCCGAGCTACCAAAGCTCTCCCGGACCAATCAGGTTCTGAGCCACCAAGGCTCCCTGAGATCGAGCTACCAAAGCTCACGGTCCCGAGCCGAGCTACCAAAGCTCTCCCGGACCAATCAGGTTCTGAGCCACCAAGGCTCCCTGAGAACTCAGCTGAGCCACCAAGGCTCCCTGAGGAATCAGGTTCTGAGCCACCAAGGCTCCCTGAAGAATCTGGTTCTGAGCCACCAAGGCTCCAACCCGGAGAAAGCTTCCCGGCCATTCGCCCAGCACCAAGCTCCCGGCCAACCCGGTCCTAAGCCACAAAGGCTCCTTCTGGACCAATCCGGAGACGAGCTACCAAAGCTCTCTCCATTCGCCCACGAGCACCAAGCTCTCGGCTATCTCAGTCCTGAGCCACCAAGGCTCCTTCTGGACCATCCCGGAGACGAGCTACCTAAGCTCTCTTCATTCAATTACGAGCACAAAGTTTCCGACCATGAAAGGCTCCCTCCAACTCCGAAATTCACTTAGAAACCAATTCAACCGATTCCGAGAGTATTCAAAGAAAACCAGGGATGGTGGTCGACCACGTGGTCGACCACACATGGCTGGTCGACCACGTGGTCGACCACGAAAGGCTGGTCGACCACGTGGTCGACCACCCAAGGGTCTGGTCGACCATGTGGTCGACCAGGGAATCCTTGGTTGACCACCTGGTCGACCCTCCACTTCTCTCCAAGCCTCTTCAAGTCCAGGCCAGGTATACTCCGCTTCCGGGTAAGCTTCTTCCATCTTCACTTCTCTTCTCTTCGCTTCTCCCGGCCAATCTTTGCTTCTCCAGGCTTCTCTCGGTCTTCGCCCGGCTTCACTTCTCCTGGCCAAGCTTCACTTCTCCCGGCCAAGACACCCTCGATCAGTGACCTACTAGGATAACCTCTCCCGACTAGACAAGGGATAACCTCTTGCTCCCGGGAGAGCTTCTCTAATCTTCGCACATTCTTCCGGCCTCATGTCTTCCTCTCCCAACGTCATGTTTCCCGACTAAGGTAATGTTTTTCCGGGCAACCTTCTCTATACCCAGGACAAACTAACTTTAACCATGGCCAGGCGAAGATAAACATCTCTCGGTCATGTCAGGGTAAACTACTCCCGGCTCCACTTCTTTCAGCTTAACCCTATCTCGGCCAAGGCAATATCCTTCCCGGGAAAGCTCCTATTTCTCCAAGATAATATTTTCCCGAGCAGGATCTCACTTCTCCGGCCAAGATATTATCGGACAGGCTTAAACATATCTCGACATTCTCCCGGGCAACCTTCTCTCGGCTTCACTTCTCCCGGCCAACCTTCTTTAGACTAAGATGAACTTCTTCCCAGGTAAGCTTGATACTTTCCCGGCCAAGATACTGGTTTCCCGGGCAGGAACTCCCCGGCCAAGAGCAGTATCTCCCCGGCCAAGAAGACACGACCACGTTGGACCTGGTCGACCACGTGGTCGACCAGCACGTTGGCAAGCTGGTCGATCAACTGATCGACCAAAGCAAGCTGGTCGATCAAGTGGTCGTGATCGACCA
>NW_027434376.1:0-1916 GCF_044706935.1 Curcuma longa
TTTAGACCAAAATTGCTTCATGGATACGAAAAACACACTGAAACAAATGGAATACAAGAGAAAGCTTTCAGAAAAAGGGCAAGGGATCATTGATTAGCATTTAACTATACTCATGTTTACCACTTGCATTTATTCTCTTTTCTTGAATTCTTTTCTCTTGAAAGTTCACTTCTAAATTCCTATTTCATTTATTTCAGTTCATGATTCTTTATGTCTTCATTAAGCCCAGTAGATATGGATTCCAAATCATGAATGGTAGTGGAGAGTAGAAAACAAGCAAGCCTATGGTAATGTATAAAACTTAAGTTGCTTGAGTGAGCTCCATTTCTTTTTGATCATGAATTAGAATGTAGGATGAGAGCTACTGATTTATCTATTGAAAACAACCTCGTGCGATTTACTGTGATGCATTTTCTCAATTAATCATAAAGGGTGAAACTTGCTATGCGGTTAATCGAGTACAAGAGTCTAATCCATGGATTTAAGCTTTTGAGATTCTACATCTTAGATAATTCCCTTTTTAATTATTTCTAATCATGATTGAGATTGATCTAGAGGGGGTACGATCTTATTTTATTTTGTTGGCTTGAGCGAGACGCTCAAGGGTAAGTGTGGGGGAATTTGATGAGCTAGGGTTTCTTGCCTTTTAATCAATTCAATCTTTGGGTTTTGCATGAAAATAATTATTTATTGAATCGATTTGATCATATTTGTGCTATATTATATAAATTGAGGCTTGATTACGATTTTTACGATTTAATGGCAATTTTTGCATTAATTTAGTTTTAATTGATTTTAGGGCTCAAATCGGACCCAACTCGAGCTCAATCGTGGTCAAATCGAGTCAAATTTGCCAAATTGATCAAGCCAACATGGAGGACATGATCTAGATTGAGCCTGATTAAAATCTCTCAAATTTTTGGAAACCCTAAGCTGCCCTAAATCCCAGATCAAGCCTGCACCGTTGGATCAGGAATCAAGGGCCCAGATCTGTTGAAAAATCAGGGTATTAAAGCCGAAAACTTAGGGGATGAACAGTGCTAGCTGCGCATTGTTCATCTTCGTTCCCACAGCGCGAAGCTCTGTTCAAGAGCGTAACTCAAGAGTCAGTCCCATCCTTCCAATCCAACTCCATTGCACTCCTTGATCCCTAAAGAAGCTGAAGCCGGTCGATTGGGTATTTTTCGGCAGCTGGAGGAGATACGACGGCGAGGGTTTCACCGGCAGTTTCCATCCTGTTTTCACGTGTTCCGGCCATCCACAGCACGAGCAGACTCCGTAATTCCTTCGAGGGGTTCTCCTAGGATCGTGGAGCCTCCCTATATCATCATAAATCTGATCGGAGCAAGAGGAAGACGAGGAATTTGGTTTTGCTAGCTGAATCGTGATCGCGCAGTGCTCTGTTCTGTCCTGGAGAGGGTTTTTTCGGGCGTTTCGAGGTGCTGGCAGTGAGCAAACATCTCCGGCGACCATCTTCAAGTTTCTAAGGGATTTAAGAGCTTGTTTGACACCAAACTAAGGAGAAGCAATCAGAAGAAGAGGGATGGATGCATTTTGTAGCTCTGATTTCTGTTTCTAGTTTCTGTTTCTGATTTTGCTTCTGTTTCATTGCTGTTTCTTTGTTTTTGAACTTGTTAATCTGAATTGATCCAAGATCCTCAATACATTAGCTCGTAGGGATTGTTTTGATTAGTTTTCATGATTCCTTAACTAGAATCTTTGATTTCATTAGCTAAATCCATTCGGGTAATTTCTGAAGTTCACTGTTCTACCTCAAAATCACTGTTCCGTATCAGATAACCTCTTAGCTCAGGTCAAACTTGTTAAAACCCATTGGAATACAATTTCTCTAGTCAATGCATGATGTTAGTGATGAGAAAGTCTTGAAAAACAGCTCCGGTAGATTCTTGCAGAAC
>NW_027434377.1:0-2563 GCF_044706935.1 Curcuma longa
GGTTCATTGAACCACACGCCCAAGAGAATGCATCATGGCCATTGGATCGAAGAGATCAAGTTATATTAAAAGAGATTATAACGTAACCGTTAGATGAGATTAAGTTGCATCCGATGGATGAGATCTTTTCGGTTAAGTTTTATTTTCTTTTAATTATGGAATTAATTCATGGAAATAATTCTATTAATGGCCGGCCATAATAGATAAAGATGGAAATAATTATTTTTGTTATTTCCATAAAGATCTAACGGCTAGAAACCAAGCAAGCTAATCTAAGGGCCTAGATTTAAGAAGTTTTTATAATTTGGAAAT
Organism: Curcuma longa; assembly: GCF_044706935.1. Lineage (NCBI taxonomy): Eukaryota > Viridiplantae > Streptophyta > Magnoliopsida > Zingiberales > Zingiberaceae > Curcuma > Curcuma longa. The sequence continues at coordinate 313 of NW_027434377.1, forward strand.
AATTCATGGAATTAATTCAAATTAAAATTATTTCTTAATGGCTAAGAAAGGGGTGCTTGGTCTTGGGCATAAGGCTATAAAAGGAGGGCTTGAGGGGTGGGCGGCAACAACACAATAACAAGAAGAAGAGAGAGAGGCCGAACTCTTGCTTCTCTAACCCTAGTTGCCGCCGCCCCCCCTCTTCTTCTTCTTCTTCCTTTTCCTTTTTTTTCTCTTCTTCCACCGCCCCTTCTTCTTTTCTCTTTTGTGGTGGCCGAACATCCCTCAAGGTGTGGTGGCCGGATCCAAGCTAGGAGACAAGAAGAGGCGAAGTTACAGCAAGAAGAAGAAAGGAGATCCAAAGCTTCATCGGAGGTTGCAGTTCCTTAGTTCCTGGAGGATCGTTGTCCACCCAACGTCCAGGAAGAAGAAAGGAATACAGCGGAAGGCAGCGAGGTCGACAAAAGGTTCTGGTAAATTTTATTTTTCCGCAGTTTTAATTTACTAGAATTAGTTAAATAAACCGTAGACAATAATTTAGGAATCGGCGATCCTGAAGGATCAATTGATCTAGTCTTCCTTATAGACTTTGTCAATTGATCCAAGGCGGGATTAAATTTTTTTTTGTTCTGTGGGGTTCTATGTTCTTCGGAGCGGATAGAATCCGGATCGCAGGACGGAGATCCAGATCGCCAACATAAACACCTGAGAAGGACTAGGGATTATATGCTAGTTTACCAGTCAGACGATTTAGTCCCTGTGGGTTACACAGATTCAGACTTCCAATCAGATAGGGACAGTAGTAAGTCTACCTAAGGGTTTTGTGATTACTTTAGGGAAGTTGGGTCAAAGTATGGAAGCTGAACAGCTTCTAAGGCAGCCAAAGAGGCTGTATGACCCAGAAACTTCTTGATGGACTCAAAGGTGATTCCTGGTTTGCACGAAGCTATCACAATTTATTGTGATAACAGAGGTGCAGTAGCAAACTCGAAGGAACCATGAGCCCACAAAGCAAGTAAACACATAGAGCGCAAGTACCACCCTGTACGAGAAATCGTAGGTAGAGGAGAAAACGTTGTCGCCAAGATTGCATCGGTAGATTACCTGGCAGATCCTTTCACCAAGGCCCTTCAGGCGAAAGCTTGTGATCGGCATGTTGAGGGGATGGGAATCAGATGTATGGCAGGAGAAGACAGCGTAGCCTTTTAGTGGATGACAGAAAGAAGACAGCATAGTCTTTTAGTATAAGTGGGAGATTGTTGGAGTATACTGAAAAGACTAGCTCTTTTGTATATAAACATTTCATGAAATAAAGGAATCATGTTTTGGTCAAATGGTTGCAATAGATTAGACTTGTAACATGTCCCCTTAATTTACATTGTAGATAACATGGTGTCTGTGAGACACAGAAGATCATGATTATCAGCTCCTTGTAAATTATAAATTAAGGCTCACAACCAAGATGACTTTGGACAAACCATCGGGAACGGTTGTAGTGTAATTCAGTAACTGTCTATCTTGAGTAGAATTACACTAGTACACTTTGTGTGTATTGAGTAGGACCATTGAGGTTGTTCAATTTACGCTGACTCATAAATTGAACAAGACCTCTGTTATTATACTTATGCACTCTTAATCCCGATATAATAAACGGGCACATATATTTAGTAACTATCACTTTGATTTACCAAAGGGTGAGATCTTTCCGTCAGATCAAATATTCTCGGTAAGTTGGGTGATGTTACTATCTATATGGTGTGCCGTTAATTATAGAAGGAATCCGTGTCCCAGTAGGGCTGATGATGTCCCCTTGAAGAGCTCATAAGGATTGTCATGTCAAATCTTGCAAGTGGACTTAGTCCGACTGACAATAAGGATGAGTGGTACTATTCAAGGACATAGATGTCGATTATTGAGTTGTCAGTGAACTCAGATAATTGATGGACATACGATATCTTAAACACGGGGAGCAATGCATAAAAGGTAGTGCAATAATGATCCTCTAGTGGAATGGATCGTTGTTGATGGATGTAGGTGTGTATTCGGGGTTGAATACGGGATCCGAAACCCATCAGAAGGCCAGATCCAATACCTCCTCGAGGTCCCTGCTGTAGCCTAAAGAAATCTCTAAAAGATGCAATCAAACGGATGAGATTAGTTCTCAGCCGTCGGATAAGATTTAACCGATGGATGAGATTGGTTCTCAACCGTAGGATGAGTTAGTGGATGAGATCAACTTGTATCCTTGGGATTAGATCAAGTTGCATCCATT
>NW_027434378.1:0-1402 GCF_044706935.1 Curcuma longa
TGTAACACCCGGATTAATTTCCTCTATTTTTAGGATTTTTGTTAGAATAAAGGTCCTTTAGTTAATTGATAGCCGGGGGGCTTGGTAAAATAAAATAGGTAAAAAGATTCGTCTTTGCAAGACGAATCCAACAAAATTTGTTTGGGTCAATTTGAAAGTCGTTTGATGGCCGAACCAAGCGAACCAAAATTTAATCTGGTTCGATTTGAGAAATTAGACCCGGTTTAATCGGGATTTTTTTAAACCCGAAATAAGGAGCACTGTGCACTCCTCTTTATAAAATAATTTCTTTCGCCCGCCTCTCCTCTTCGCGCGCCCAAGCAAACCAAGTCCGCCGCCCGCCGCCCGATTCTGCCGGCGAGGAACTCGGAACGGATCGAGGAGAGGGCTTTAAAGGAGAAGGAGACCCTGGCCGAAAACCTAAGCCACCCCAGCTCAACCCTCCGCTGCGCTCCGCTGCTCTGCCGCAGGTCGACGCCGCCAACGCCGCGTGAGAAGGCGCCTGACAGCCTAACCCCACCGCGGCGCTTCGCCGGAAAAGAAGGAAGCCACAGACCAGCGTCGCAACCCGTGCCGTCTCCTCTGTTTCTGCACCCCGACGAAGCTCAACGCTGCCATGAGCCGACCGCCGCCGCCGCTCACCTGCGACTGCCGACGCCAGCGCCGACGACCGCCGATCGACGCTCGACTGTAACCGGACGGACCAACGCCGCCGCTCACCTGCGACCGACGACGCCAGCACGCCGAACGCCCCCTGCCCTGTTTGCGTGGAGGAGACGAGCCGATTAATTGATTAACTAAGGTTAATTAATTAAGGTAAGATGATTAAAGGGTTTAATTAAGTTAATTAATTAAGATCATTAGTTGATTAAGGTTAGTAATTAAGTTAAGTTAGTTAATTAATCAAGGTAAATGATTGATTGAGGATTTAATTGATTAATAGTTAATCGGTTATGAAAGAGTTATTTAATTAAGAAGTTTATTAATTAGTTAATTAATCTACTATAAGGTTAATCTAGTAGATTAATTAATTTAGATTAGTTGCTTAATTAAGTTTTGGTTGATTAAACTAATAGGATCTGAGCAGTTAATTATTAATGACTAGAATTAATCAAGTCTAATAATTAGAAATTAGTTAACATCACGGGTAATTAATAGTTCGATCAGTAATTAATTAGCAGTTAATTGTTTTAATAAAGTTATCTTTATTAAGTTAGATAATTGATTAGTCAGTTGATTAATTAAGTTAATCAATTTACTACTAATAAGTTAATCAGTTTAATTAGATAAATGATTGGTTAGACTGGGATAGGATTAACTCTTAACCAAGTTGAGTGATTTGATTAATACTTTTGGTTAAGTGATAGTAATGGTTTTGCTAGATTGTGCGAAGAAGGCGCTG
>NW_027434379.1:0-2165 GCF_044706935.1 Curcuma longa
GAAGAACCTGATGGCTGGGTACTATGTCACAGGCAATCTGTCACTCAGTGATGAATGTTAATTAATGATTCTGCCTTTGGTTTACGGTACTTATTCAGTGAGCTTTCTGTCTAGGTTCATGAGAATGCCTATGCAAGTGAGTTCCACCACTGTTTTTCACTACAATCAAATTCTACAGGTACTAGTAAACTTTTATCCTGATACACATCTGTTTATTACATCATATTGCAACAAAGATAACATTTTACTTCAACTGTCCTCATATCCGTCTGATTTTAGGAATCTGATTTTATTCTGTATAAATTCATATCCGTCTGATTTTTTTTGTTACATATATAATTGTTCTTTTAGTACTGTTAGCAAGGTTTAATATTGTCTTAAATTGTCATTATTAATTTTTGGATGTGTTAATGGAATGAATAAGCAGGGATAGTAATGGGTTTAATACCCACATTTTTGGATGTTATCCAAATCCGATCTTGATTTACTATCTCCTATGCCAACTCGATTGCTTGGTGATGTATGCACTAAGTTTCATGAACATAGATTCACTAGGAGTTCAAATGCGAAACTCAGCTTAAGGATGCAAAGACATGATTTTGATGAATTGATGTCATTAAATTGAAAGACAGCTAAGTCATCATGAACATGCATCAAGTTCAAGCTTAAGTATGAAGAGTACAAAAGTACCAAGTTGCGACTTTTTTTAAACAACCTTGCTCACTTACAACATGTCAATCCTTGTTGTTTATCTTATGCACATTCACCATATTGCTTAACGACTTTTCATTTGCTACTTCAAGACCTCAATTGGAAGCTATTTTAGGATCAAGTGGGTTAAAATCTAGTACGTCTAAGTGGATGATACTTCTTAACATTTTTTTTTTCAGGATTTCAAATTTGTGTTTTTTATTACCATTTATTTCTTTATTGGTGCAGTTAGGATTTTCTTTATGCACTTTATCGTTTATCGTTCATGTTATCATTTACTTATTGCTAGCAGTGTAAGATTTAGATATATGGTTGTGAATAAAAAATAAACTAATGTCCATCACATATCTAATTAATTGTTTTTTTTCTTGTAGAAAAAGTATACTTTTGAGCCAGGGCATGAGCGAGAGTTTCAAGACACCTGGAATGCTGCTGTTGGCAAATTATATAAAGATCTGCTATATAAATACAGAAGAAAAGACACCAGACCATCTTGGATCCCAGACGACGTATCGAAGTATATCAGATATTTGTATTTATGTTATTGTATTCAGATTATATCGGAGTATATCAGATATTTTGACATGTGTTGTATTCAGATGTTATATTAGTATTGTGTTTTACCATTGTTGGCTTATTTGTGTATTCCTGTTATATTATATTGGTTTGGTTGATATATAAATAAGAAATTCAGTAAAACATAATAAATTGGTTTAAAAAATTAAATTAATAGCGATGAAATTTATTTATTTTTAAAATGAATATTAAATTATTTTTAAAATTAAATATAATTTCGGCGCTAATAAAATAATTTTTTTTATTTTTTTTTAAAATTAGCGACGGAATTTAATATTTCGTCGCTAATTAGTGACGGAATATTAAATTCCGTCGCTGATAACTAAATTTTTTTATTTTTTATTTTTAAAAATTAGAGACGGAATTATAAATTCCGTCTCTAATTAACGACGGAATATTAAATTTCGTCGCTAAAATATGAATATTTTTTTTATTTTTTTAAAAATTTAGCGACGGAATTTAATATTCCGTCGCTAATTAGCGACGGAATTATAAATTCCGTCTCTATTTTTTTGCGACGGGAAAAATATTCCGTCTCTAATTATCTAGCGACGGAAATCTTTATTCCGTCGCTATTTAGCGACGGAATATTAAATCCGTCGCTAAAGTGACGTCAACGACCGAAAAAAAGACGACGACCCATTTCCGTCGCTAATCGGTCGTTAATCGTGATTAACGACCGATTAGCGACGGAATCGGTCCGTCGCTAATACATAGTTTTTTTGTGGTGTTCCCTGCTGCGCGCTCCGCCGCGATTGCCCTCCCTGCTGCGCGCTCCGCCGCGTTCGTGTTGCGCCGCGATCGCCCTCCCTGTTGCCTCGCACGCGATCGCCCTCCCTGTTAGGAAGTATACTGAAAAGACTAGCTCTTTTGTATAT
>NW_027434380.1:0-1698 GCF_044706935.1 Curcuma longa
CTTCCCCTTTTTGATGTTTGATAATTTTTTAAGTTAATATGGGTCAGGGTTTAATTTTCTGGAGAAATCTATATTATTAACTTAAGGTCTCTTCTCCCCCTTTTCATACATCAAAAAGATTTAACATTTTTAAGTTCAATCTCTCTTGCACCAACAACAATGGTATCTCTATAGTCACAATTAAGTCTTTGACACTTCTTGAAAGACCATTTTTTTTATAATTAAGAACATTTTTTAAATTACAAAAATATTTATGCAGATTCTTAAGTATATCAATTTTCTTAAGTTAAGTCAATCCATAAATCTGCATAAGTATATCAATTTTCTTCAGAAATAATTAAGTCACAATTAAGAACATTTTTTTAATATAATAATTTTTTATAAGTCTTTTCAATATAATTTTGATTTTTAAAATAGATTTTGAAGGTATTTTTCAAATTAGTTTTCAAAAGTGTTTTACAAAATAGGTATTTTTGAAAAATTAGTCTATTATTCTTTTAAGTCAGAATCTCCCCTTAACTCGACACATCTTTAGGGCTCTTTGTTGACCACAAATAATCTCTCTGTGTGTCTAAGGGTTTGACTCAAATTAAAAGAATAATGGATAATAATTTTTGAAATAATTTCATTAAAAGTATTTTTAAAATAGATAGTTTTTGAAAAACTATTTATTATCTTTTTTAAATTAGAATCTCCCCCTTAACCAGACACGTCCTTAGGGTCCTTTGTTAACCACAAAGCAAACTCCCTCGTGTGTCTTAGGGTTTGATCCTAAGTCAAAAGCATAATGGATAATAATAATTTTTAAAATATTATTTTTCAAGATATTTTCATATAGTTTTTTAAGAGTGTTTTCAAAATAGGTAAGTTTTTTAAAAACTAATAATTATCATTTTAATCCACAAATTCTCCCCCTGAACCGGACACGTCCTCAGGGTTCTTTGTTAACCACAAAGCAACTTCCCTGTGTGTCTTGGGGTTTGACCCAGAATAAAAAGATAATGTATAACATAATTTTGAAAAGAATTTTAGAAAAAATAATTTTAAATTAATTTTACTCTTTCGATTTGGACCTCCCCTAAATCTGACATTTCCTAGAGCTCCTTGTTAACCACAAGACAAACTCCCTAAATGTCTTAGAGGTTAACCTAAATCAAATAGAGTAAATAATTTATAATTTTTTTTAAACATAATTTTTAATTGAACTTTTAAACTTAGAATCCCTCTAAATCTGACACTTCCTTAGGGCTCCTTGTTGACTACAAGGTAATCTCCCTATGTGTCTTAGGAGTTGTTCCAAGTTAAATGAATAATTTATAAAGTATTTTTCAAAATAAGATTTTTTAAAACAATTTTTAGATTTTTTAAAGTTTGTTTTTAAGAGATCTTTTAAATATTAGATCTTTCAAGAATAACATCTCCATGAACTAGACACTCTCTTAGGATGTCCTTGTTGACCACAAGGATTTTCTGCCTATGTGTCTTAGGGTTCTTAGACTTAGTGTTGACCTAGAGATTTGTGTCTAATGTGTTGGTCAACCAAGTTTTCAAATATATAATATTTTGAAAATTATAGTATAGATACACCCAACAAACATGAATCTCAAGGAAATATCAAATTTTCAAAATTAGTTTTTATAAAAATATTTATAATAATTTTTGAAAATGTTTTTCAAAACATTGTACTTTAATTGTGTT
>NW_027434381.1:0-2407 GCF_044706935.1 Curcuma longa
TCTCCTCTCTAGAAGAGGGACTTTGAGTCTTCGAAAGACTCATACCATGTGACATCGGCAGAAATCCCTTCTTAGAATTTTGCATGGCAAATCGAAGTAATACCGTGTCGATGTATGTACTCTGACTTAGGCCAAGCAATCTCTTAGATCTATCTCTATAGATCCTGATGCCTAAAACACAGGCTGCTTCACCTAAGTCCTTCATTGAGAAACAACTCCCAAGCCAAGTCTTCACAGACTGTAGCGAAGGGATGTCATTCCCAATGAGTAGTATGTCGTCCACATACAATATAAGGAAGACAACTGTACTTCCAACAACCCTCTTGTAGACACACGGTTCATCTTCATTCTTGATGAAACCAAACTGTTTGATCGCATCATCGAATCGAAGATTCCAGCTCCGAGAAGCTTGCTTTAGTCCATAAATGGACCTATGCAGCTTGCATACTCTACCAGTATGCTGTGGATCTACAAAACCCTCAGGTTGTGTCATGTACACATCCTCGAGTAGGTTCCCATTCAGGAACGCGGTTTTGACATCCATCTGCCAGATCTCATAATCGTGGTATGCTGCAATAGCAAGCATGATCCGAATGGACTTAAACATCGCAACTGGAGAAAAGGTTTCATCATAGTCAATACCATGAATCTGCTTGAAACCTTTAGCTACCAACCTACCCTTGTAGGTATGCGTATGTCCTTCCATGTCAGTCTTTCTCTTAAAGACCCACTTACACCCAATGGGGTTGACCCCTTCAGGTGGATCAACCAAAGTTCATACTTGGTTGGTGTACATGGAATCCAACTCAGATCTCATGGCCTCAAGCCATTTCTCAGAATCTGGGCTCATCACAGCTTCCTGATAGGATGTAGGCTCATTCTCAACGAGCATAACGTCATCATGGTCAGGCAAGAGAAATGAGTATCTCTCAGGCTGACGACGTATCCTATCTGACCTGCGAAGAGGTATGTCTACCTGAACAGGTTGTTGTTCCACAACTCTTTGTGCAACAACCTCATCATCCACAACACTTTGTGGCTCCTGTTCAGTCTCTATCAAGACCTCAGTGCTATCCATATCTTGAACTTCTTCAAGATCGAGTTTCTCATTGCCTCTTGCCTTGCGGCCCTACTTTGATGTCCGAAGAGTTCCTTGAGATTGAGCATCATGTCATAGGCAGAAGTCATGGCCTGATGCTGATGTTGCAGTACATTTGACATAGATGCCAATATGTAACACCGCGCCATCTCATCTGCCTTAACCCATTTCTTATGTCTCTCTTTCTCCTCTTCGATAGTATTTCTTTCGGGCACGCTAGGACAGACCTCGTGAAGTACAAACTTGTACTCCTCTGTAGTAAGGACAATGTCCAAGTTCCGTTTCCAATCTATGTAGTTAGGACCAGTAAGTTTATTTTTTTTGAGTATAACGGCTAGTGGGTTAAAAGCCATTCTGAAAGTCCTGAGAATCACAAAATGAGATTTGGTTAAAACTTTAGAATTTTAAAATTTATATTGATTCCTCAAACAATATAATTTAAATTTACCAACACCTCAAACATCGGGAATTTAGTAAGCCACGATCGTGTGGACGTTTACTAATTCAAGCAATTGTAAGAGGAGGTTTTACCCATTAATTTTACTATCTTGTCAACTTAACTTTATGGCAAGTAAAATTAATAATTGGTTTATCTTTGGCCACACAAAATAATAGCAGTGACTCCGATGGGGAGGATACTATTATATGTGTTCTAAGTGTTCACCATTACTTGACACTAAGGTAATTATTTAGGATTGTGTCCCTTCAGATGGAGAAGATCACACACTCTTAAATAATTTCCTATAGTCATCCATTAAGGAAGTTTGATCCAGTGATCCGCAAGCAAACTCATCTGATGGGGAGGAAGGCACTCAGAGCCAACACATAAGTTTGAATGCATCACTATCAAACCAGTAATGGAGGCCGCGAGATTTTTAAAAAAAATCCCTCTCCCACTTAGTTATTTGGATTTGAGGAATTTTAATTATGTATGCATATTTAATTATTCCAAAATTGGTTTCTAGGTAGTGGCGAGGCACATCGGCCTTCTTGGTTATTGGAGCATCAACCACTTTCTAAGACAAAACCAATTAAGGACATCATTAAATTATGCATTCATAATTTTTCACTAAAACTCTTAGGTATTTTAATTATATATACATATTAACTTGTTCAAAGAAATTGGTTTCCAAGCAGTGGCGAGGCACATCGGCCTTCTTGGTTATTGGATCATCAACCACTTTCTAAGACAAAACCAATTTTAAGAACTTATTAATAATGTACCCATAATGTCCCTCTAGACAAATCCTTAGGGTTTTACCTATGTAATTCTATGCATAAAAGAAATAGTATGCAATTACATAAACA
>NW_027434382.1:0-2867 GCF_044706935.1 Curcuma longa
TGGGAAACACTAGGAAACCCGTTCCGGTGAATTCTTGCAGAACAAAAATTTTTTTGGAAACGGATTTGAGTTGCCTCATAGTTGATCAAACCAAGGTTTGATCAACGCATTAGATCATTGGGCTTTTGTGTTTGGTTTACCCATCCAAGATAAAAGGAGCAATTTATTTAAAGCGGAAATAATAAAGACTTCACGTTTCTTCGGGATGTCTAGAAGGAGAAGATGACCCTTGATCTTCTCACCCAAAACTCTTCTCCGATGGCAATCAAGAAAGGAGTAAGAACCCTCCTTTTCTTTTCTTTTGTTCTTCTTCTTCTTCTCTTGGCCACCGGTTCTCAAGCAAGGAGAAGCTAGGAACACCAGCCACAATAGAAGCAAAGGAAAGGCAAGGGATTGCCGCCCCTTAGAGAGAGAAAGAAGAAGAGAGGGGCGCCGGCCCTAGAGAGGAAGAAGGGAGGAGGTGGGCAGGGAAAGAACAAGAGGAGAGGAGCTTGATCTTTTGCCGCCGGCCCTAGGAGGAGCAACACCAATTGTTGTGTCTTTTGCCTCCTCTAAACCTCCTTTTATATAGCCAAGCCATCATGGAAATTTAAGAAAGATTCTAATAAATTTTCTTATCCAGATTTAGTTAGAAAAGATCTAATAAAATCTTTAAGAAGAATTTATTAGAAACAATCTAATAAACTTATCTTATCTAGATTTATTTTAGAAATAAATCTCTTAATAAGATTTTATTAGAATAAATCTAACAACCTTATCTTATCTAGATTTATTTAGAAATAAATCTTTTTATAAGATTTTATTAGAACAAATCTAATAAAATCTAACGGATAAGATTTGTTATCTTTTTAATAAATTTTCATTATATTAATTTTGTTCTTATCTTTAATAAAATCTTTTTAATTATATCTCGCTAATATTTAACGACATTCCATAATTAATATTTTGTTATAATTCACAAAATTTTATAATAAAATTTTGTACGAGAAGAGACGAAATTTCTTAGCAGAAATTCTTATAAAAAATTTCTTTCTTATCCGAATTTTTCCCGGAAAAATTCTAAATAAAAATTTCAAAAATTTTCTTAAATAGAATTTCGTATCCAAAATTTCTCACAGAATTCTTTCAGAATTCATCCGAAGTATTCAAGGTCTTCTGAGGTCTTTAAGAATTCTTCCGAAGGTCTCCAAAAGGTTTGATGAATTAGGGTTTTATTAATTTTTAATCGATTTATTTTTGGGTTTTTGCATGAAAATGATTACTTATTGAATCGATTTCATCATGTTTGTGCTATATTGCATGATTTAAGGCTTGATATAATTTTTGTGATTTAATGGTGAATTTTTGGCATTAATTGGACTTTAATTGATTTTAGGGCTAAATCGAACCCAACTCGAGCTCAACCGCGGTCAAATCGAGTCAAATTTGCCAAATTGATCAAGCCAACATGGAGGACATGACTTAGATCGAGCCCGATCAAAATTCCTAAATTTTTTGGAAACCCTAGACTGCCCTAAAGCCTAGATCAAGTTTGCACCGTTGAATCAGAGATCGGACGGCTGAGATTAATCATTTAATCAGCGGTATTTAAACCTCAACTTTACCCGATGAACAGTGGCTGCGCACTGTTCATCGTCCCCGCGAGAAGCCAGCCCCTGCTCGGCGACGTAACTCCACGGGCAGCGTTTTCCACCCAAATTCGACTCCATCGCGTCCCTGATCCCTGAGGAGGTGGAAGCCGGCCGATTGGGCATATTCCGGCAGCTGGATTTGGCTTGACGGCGGGGGTTCTTCCGGCGGCCAACTCCCTGTTTCAGCTCGTTCCGGCCAACCACAACACAATCCGGCGCCGGGATCTTTGGAGGGGTTCTCTGAGGTTAGGCGAACACTCCGGAATCATCATCAAATCAATCGGAGCAAGTTTGAAGCTGTGAAATCCAGTTTGTCACCTGATACGCAACTGCACAGCCTGGTTTATTGGCCGGAGAGGGTTTTTCCGGCCAAATTCGTGGTGCTGGCAATGCGAAAACCACCCGACGACAAGTTTGAAGCTTCCAAATGGATTCACAGCTGATTGACAACCAGCCGAAGGGATTCGAAGGAGAAGAGGAGGATTTTATCAATTTCTTTTCTGTTTCTGCACATTTTGTTCTTCTTCTCGTTTCTGTAGTTTGATTCTGAAAATTTTCTTTGTTTTTGTTTTGTTCTAATCAGATTGTTTAAGGATCTTGAATGTTTGTTATTTGGTTATCATTTAGATTTTAATGAATGTCTTGATTGGTTTAGAATTCAATTAGCTTGAATTTTCAAATGAACTAGGCTAGCAAACTGAAACTCTGATTTCCCTCAACATTGTTCTGTGCCAAACGCTTGAGGATGTATCAAATGAAGCCTTCATTAGTTAGATATTTTGGTTGCAATTCGTGGATTAGTAACTGTTTAAATTGCTTTTTTGATAGGTTTGCTAGGTTGCATTTAAAAGCATTTTGGTTTCAATAGCTCTGTGTTTTAATTCAGTTAGTTTACCCTAGGATTTGATTGCAGTAGGGTTTAGCTTGCATTAGGTTTTAGCTTGCTTTAGGGTTTCATTTTTAGATTAGTTAATTACATTTTTCTTTATTTGCCAATTTTGAATTACATTCCATTGCAAAACACCAAAAACCCCATTTTTCATAGAAAACCCCAAAAAGAGACGACACCCAAGCTCAATTAAACGGTTTTCTACTAGTCCTTGGAAAAATACGACTCGAGGCCCCTATACTTCATTTATTTGGATTAATTGTGGGTTTTAGATATTTAAAATCAATTTGCAACCCTACTCGTGACATATCAAATCTAGCAATCTAGGGCTGTCAAGGTCTTCAAGA
>NW_027434383.1:0-3312 GCF_044706935.1 Curcuma longa
CAGAGTTCGTTTGGTTAGTGAACCAAGTGAACCAAGTTTGAACCCGGCCTGGTTCGGTTCGCCACAGTATTTGAAGTTGGTTTAGGGTTTTCTTTTAACCTTTTTTTTTTGTTTCTTTCGGCTGCCGCATGAAATAAACCTAAAAGAAAATAAAACTTCAGGTTTAATTAAAACCTTAGGTTTTAATTAAAAGGGAACTGTAGCTTCTCAATGGATGGCGATTTCCTGGTTCCCGTCTCTTCTCCTTGCCGCGACAAAAGCAGAGCATGAACAGGGCTTCTTCCCCGCGCCAAGCACCTGTTCCCTTCCCTCTCGCGACGCGCCATCTTTTGCTTAGCGTCCACGCGACGGAGATGACGCAAATGCCAGCCTTGGATCGTGATTAACAGAGGCGCGCGAGAACGGCACTGTGGATTGTCTTCTACCTGCACGATGCCCTGTTGATTCTCTTCCAAGCGTCGCCACCCGTTGTCGCGATGATTATCGCAGCCTCGACACCGCCCGTCCGACTGCGATCCAACCCCTATTTGTCTTCCTGAGCGTCACACCTCACCGCCAGTCGTCGCGTGCCTCTACCTTGTTGCCGACCGTCGTGCGCTGCTGCTTGCCGTCTACCTGAGGAAGGCGGAAATCGAAGCTCGAAGGTGGCCGACCCCAATCCTCGTGAGTGCTGCAGGGTGTGTTTTCTCGAGCATAGAGGGTCCCAACCGGCTTGTTGTCATCTCCTCTCCCAGTTGCATGTGATCAAGGCTTGATGATAATGGAGGTGGCTCTGTTCGGGTTTTAGGTTTTCCTCCTTGTGAGCAAAAGGCAGCAGAGATGGTTTTCTTCCTTCTCACGAGCAAAAGGTAGAAGAGGAGACAACTCTGTTCCGTTCGGCCATGTAAAAGAAGATAGTAGCTCTCTGTTCTGTTCTTTTCGGCCATGTAGAAGAGAAGGAGGAGAAATCTCGTTTTGTTCGGCCATGTAATGAACGTCATTCGCGGAAACTTGCAAAGTTTTCGGAGAACGTTCCGTCATCGTCGGAAAGGCTCCGACCGATTTGTCCTAAATCGGTGGTCAATGATTGACCACCGAAAACTATATCGGGAATGTGATTTCCTATGATAGTTAGAAAGCCCTGGAACAATCGTGACAAACGTTGTCGTATGATTTCCGGAACAAGGCTTCTCTCGATACGATCATCATCGATCATCGGCTACTACCGAAGACGATGACACAACTCATGACTTCTGAAGCCGTTGATAACCCTAGATTTGATATGTGTCACGAGTCGGGTTGCAAATTAGAATTTATAAATTTATCAAAAACCCATAATAAATTCAAATAAATGAAGTATAGGGGCCTCGAGTCGTATTTTTCCAAGGACTAGTAGAAAATTGTTCAATTTAAGCTTGGGTGTCATTCTTTTTGGGGTTGTCTATGAAAATGGGGGTTTTGGTATTTTGCAATTAATTGTAAATTCAGATGCAATGAGCTAATGGGAACAAAATGCAATTGAAATCAAATTAATTTCTAATCTAGCAATGCAATACAAGAAGCTAGGGAATTACAAAGCTAAACTAAGACAAAACAGTTTGGAAAATGCAGCTAAATGGAAAATGCAATCAAACACAATAACAATTGTAGGACACAAGCTCAATTACACTAATTAAATGCAATAAACATCAACTAAACTAACCACCTAAGCTAGCCCACTACAACCTGATAAGCACAAAAGCTTCTGGCACGGAACAGTGAACTTGGTGGATATCAGTGAAATTGACACCAGACTAAACTAGCTACACTAACATCATGCCTTAACCAAACAAATGGCATTCAAAGGTTTTTAACAATGGTGTAATCGAACCCGGCTGATACGGAGCTGATACGGAATAGTGACAATGGAAATCAGAAGTTATCAGACAAGAAGGCTAAGGAAACTGCAATTAAAGCAAAGAAACTTCTAATCATTTGAATCAACTACAATAACCAAAGAAATTACGAGTCTAAGCAATCCAAACGCAACAAGAGCATTTAACAAACTTCGGGAATGAGTTACGGTAGCAATAAACAAAACATAAATCAGAAGCTACAGAAAATGCATCCATCCCTCTTCTTCTCCGTCGTATCTCCGTAGCTTGGTGTCAAACAAGCTATTGAATCCCTTGGAAGCTTGAAGATGGTCTCCAGAGGTGTTTGCTCGTCGTTAGCACCGTGAACAGCCCGAAGAAACCCTCCACGGACATGAACAGATCGTTGCAGACGAGTTTAAGCTGACAAATACTGGATTCCTTCGCTTCTTCGTGCACCGATCGGTTTGTTGATGCTATACGCGTGCTCTACGAACCTCAGAGAACCCCTCCAATGGGTCGTGGCTTCGGATTGCACAGCGAACCGCCGAGGATGCCAAAAATAGAGGGTGAGGTCGCCGGAGAAACCCTCGCCGTCGCGCCTCCTCCAGCTGCCGGAATATACCCAATCGACCGGTTTCAGCTTCTTCGGGGATCAAGGAATACAATGGAGTTGATTTGGGAGGATAGGACTGGCCTGGGAGTTACGGTGGTGAACAGGGGAGCGCTGTCGGGGGGGGGGACAAAGATGAACAGTGCGGCCAGCCACTGTTCATCGATTAATCGGCCGGTTATATACTGCTGATTAATCATTTAATCTCAACCGTCCAATCTTGATCTGACGATGCAGGCTTGATCTGGGATTTAGGGCAGTCTAGGGTTTGTAAAAATTTGAGGGATCTTGATCGGGCTTGATCTAGGTCATGTCCTCCATGTTGGCTTGATCAATTTGGGCAAATTGACTCAATTTGATCGCGATTGAGCTCGATCTTGATCTGATTTGAACCCTAGAATCAATTAAAACTCAATTAATGCAAAATTTATCATTAAATCACAGAAATTATAATCAAACATTCAATTATACGACATGACACAAATATAATCAAATCGATTCATTTAGCAATTTATTTTCATGCAAAAACCCAAAAATGAATCGATTAAAATGCATACAAACCCTAACTCATCAGCCGTCCAGACGGGAGCTTGGCGTGGATCACCAATAGAGGTGGGACTCCGACGAGGACCACTCGATTGATTCAATACCGTTCAAACGTCATCCGTGAGGTACGATTTAGAATAGTCTATTATTCTAAAATTTTTAAATTCCTGCCATGCCTTGTACATGTTATTTCCTGTATTACATGCGTGTGTTGTTGTAATAATTAGCTATAATTATCTGTATATTTCTGTTACGCACATTTACGAAACGTATAGACACGTGCATTACACCGGGGCGAACCCAACAACAACAAGTTAAGTT
>NW_027434384.1:0-1987 GCF_044706935.1 Curcuma longa
TCCTAGTTCCATAATCAAAACACAGGTTTGACCTGCTAGTGCTTCCGTACTAACAACTAAGAATTGGAATCAACGGCAACATTGAAATCAGAAACTAAAGAGAAATCAGAATTTCAGAAACTCTGAATGGCAATCAGAAATGCAGGAAAAATGAAGCAAAAACAACCACATCCCTTCCCTTCTTCAAATCCTCTCAGTTTGGTATCAAAAACAAAAAGCCAAATCGGAGACCCTAATCATTGGAAATCCCTTCAGAAGCTCGAATGCCGTATGCTGGTCGTATTTTGCTCGCGTCCACAGCTCGAAATCAGAAAAACCCTTCCTGAAACAGAGCTGCAACAAACAACGTTGAGCTGCAAATCTGGAATTCCACTCCTCTTCTTGTGCTGTTGAGTTCGTTGAAGATTTGATAATGCTCAGCGCCCTTCAGAGAACCCCTCTTCCGGTTGCTGATCAACGAAAGCTACCTTGTTCTGCAATGCTGTCGAAATTCGCCACAACAGAGGAGATTGCGCACCGTCGGAAAGACCCTCGCCGGCGGTGCTTCCAGGTGCCTAATGTCGTCCAGATGATCTCCCGGTCTTCCTCTAGGATCCAGAGACTCGAATGAATGGAAAGGAGGTGGCTGGGGCTTTCCGTTTGCTACGTCGCGCAACAGGGGTAAGCTGCGCGGGACGAAGGTGAACAGTGCGGCCGCACTGTTCATCCCTAAGTTTTTGTTTTTATACTCTGATTAATCAACAAATCTGGGCCCTTGATTTCAGATTCAACGGTGCAGGATTGATCTGGGCTTTAGGGCAGTCTAGGGTTTCCAAAAAAATCAGAAATTTTGATCGGGCTCGATCTAAGTCATGTCCTCCATGTTGGCTTGATCAATTTGACGAATTTGACTCGATTTGATCGCGGTTGAGCTCGAGTTGGGTCCAGTTCAAGCCCTAAAATCAATTAAAAACCAAATTAATACCAAAATTCACCATTAAATCACAAAAATTATATCAAACATCAAATTCCCCCACACTTACCCTTGAGCGTCCCGCTCAAGTCAACAAAATAAATTAGGATTGTACCCCCTAGATCATCCTCAATCATGATTAGAAACAATTAAAAGAAAATTATCTAAGCTTGTAAAGTCTCAAAAACTTAAATCCATGAATTAGACTTGTATTTGGTTAACCGCATGGTAAGTTTCACCTTTTTTGACTAATTGAGAAAAATGCATCACACAAAATCTCACGAGGTTGTTTTCAATAGATAAATCAGTGGCTCTCACCCTAATTCTAATTCATGATCAAAAAGGAGATGGAGCTCACTCAAGCACTTAGGTTTCATGCATTACTATAGGCTTGTGTGTTTTCTACTCTCCACTACCATTCATGATTTGGAATCCACAAATATTAAGGTTTATTGAAAACACAAAGGAATCATGAACTGAAATGGATGAAATAGGAATTTAGAATTGAAAATTCAAGAGAAAAGAAATTCAAGAAAGAAGAGTAATTGAAAGTGGAAGGCATGGATACAATCAAATGCTAATCAAAGACTTCTTGCCCTCTTTTCAAATTCATTTCTTTGGTAACACATTTGTTTCTGTTTGCTCTTCAATTCTATGAAAAATTTGATCTAAACCTTTCCGATTCCTCTTCTTGATACTTTCTTCTCCTTCTTTGTTTCATTTTGCCTCAACTCCACCAAATTTGCCATCTTTTGTTTCCCTTCGAAAACAAGCCCAATTCCTACACGTTTAAGTTTAACAAGAGCTAAGAAATAGTAATCAATCATTTGCAAGCAAAATTCAATCCACATGAAACCATAATTTCAAAGTATCAATGGCAACTTAGAATCCAAAAACCATTCAAAACCAAATTGATACTTTCTTTGTTCTCTCACTTTCTTCACTGTTTTTCATCCATTCTTTTTCCATCATGAAATTTGATTGCTAATGCTCATCATACTGCAATTTTACTGCAAGTAAAGCTCAAATCAGTAG
>NW_027434385.1:0-8485 GCF_044706935.1 Curcuma longa
TGTTGATGCAGTCTGACCCTAGTCAGACCTGAGTCAGACTCTAGTCAGACTTGAGTCTGTTTTGTTGTTTGACAAAGTACAGTCAGATTAAAAGGATTTAAGTTTAGTCTTACCCGGGCTGTTTGGGCTAGGCGAGTCAAGTTGAAGGTAAAGGCACTACCATGAGTTAACTTGGTTTCCCATAACATGGAACCATGTTTTAACGATTTATAACAAGTTGTAATAAATTGTTATAAGTTTATTAATTGTAAACATGAAAACATGAAATCACGTTTGAATGCATTATAACAAATAAAGTTATTATTTATCTATTTATTTATAACAAATCATGAAATCACATGAAAACATGAAACATACTTATCTTGCATGTCACGTTTTAATGCTTTATATGCATTATAACTTGGTTTCCCTCTTGGTCGATCATGTGATCGACCAAGCTTTCTTGGTCGACCACATGGTCGATCAGGATACTCTGATCGACCACATGGTCGATCAGCTAGCCATGATCGACCACGTGGTCGATCAGGTACTTAGTGATAGCGCCTTCTTGACCGGGGAGATACTGCTTGCCCGGGAAAAACTATCTTGCCCGGGAAAACTTTGTGTTGGCCGGGAAAAATATTATCTTGCCCGGGAAGAAGTTCATCTTAGTCTAGAGTAGGTTGGCCGGGAAAAAGAGAAGTGAAGTTGAGAAGAAGAGAAGTGAAGAAGAGAAGAAGAGAAGAGTATCTGGAGAAACCTGGACAGTAATGTCGGGAGAGGAGTATCTTGGCCGGGAGAGATAAGCTTTGCCCGGGAGAAGTAAGATCTTGCTCGGCAAAGAGATTAACTTCGTCGAGAGACGTTTGGCCGGGATAAGCAAAGCCGAGAGAAGCATATCCGGGAGTTGTTTATCTGACTTGGAGTTGCCCGGGAGGATGGTCCATACACATGTGATTGCCCGGGACATAGACTATCTTTCCCGGATCAGTGAGGCCGAGTAAAAGATAACAGTGGCCGAGAGAAAGGGACAATGGCCGAGAGAAAACCAATGACCGGAGGAAACAACTGATAGCCGGGAGAGGAGGAAAACAGCGCTGGAAGAACCAGGCTGCTGATCGACCACGTGGTCGATCAGCTAAGCCTGATCGACCAGCTGGTCGATCAGCTTGGCCTGATCGACCGCTGGTCCAGCCTTTCGTGGTCGACCACGTGGTCGACCAGCCTTTCGTGATCGACCATGTGGTCGACCACCAGCCATGTGTGGTTTGTTGATTCTAAGTAAATTCTGGAGCTGAGGAAGTCTGTCTTGGCCGGGAGCTTAGTGCTCGTAGGCGAATGGAGAGAGCTTTGGTAGCTCGTCTCCGGATTGGTCCAGAAGAAGCCTTGGTGGCTTAGGACCGAGATAGCCGGGAACTTGGTGTTCGTGGGCGAATGGAGAAAGCCTTTGTAGCTTGTCTCCGGGATGGTCCAGGAGGAGCCTTGGTGGCTCAGGACCGGATTGGCCGAGAGCTTGGTGCTGATGGCCGGGATGGTCCGGGAGAGCTTTGGTAGCTCGGCTCGGGACCGTGAGCTTTGGTAGCTCGATCTTCAGGGAGCCTTGGTGGCTCAGAACCTGAGTGGCCGGGAGCTTGGTGCGAATGGCCGGATGGTCCGGGAGAGCTTTGGTAGCTCGGCTCGGGACCGTGAGCTTTGGTAGCTCGGCTCAGGGAGCCTTGGTAGCTCAGAACCTGAGTGAGCCTTGGTGGCTCAGAACCGGATTGGTCCGGGAGAGCTTTGGTAGCTCGGCTCGGGACCGTGAGCTTTGGTAGCTCGGCTCAGGGAGCCTTGGTGGCGAATGGCCGGATGGTCCGGATGGGAGAGCTTTGGTAGCTCGGCTCGGGACCGTGGCTTTGGTAGCTCGATCTCAGGAGGAGGGCCTTGGTGGCTCGGTCTCCTGATTCCTCAAGAGGAGGGCCTTGGTGGCTCGGTCTCTTGATTCCAGGAGGAGGGCCTTGGTGGCTCGGTCTCCTGATTAGTCCGAGAAAGCTTTGGTAGCTTTGCTCGTGACCTGGACTTTAATGTTTTATCCATCCTTATACTATGTCCTTGTGCTGGAATGTTTTTAATGCTGCTTTTGAGTGTGCAGATATACAGGACAGGTTATGGAGGGAAATTCAAATGTATGGTGAGAGTTCCAAGGCGGGCTTCTGAGCTGTCTCTTCTGCAGGGAGAGTTCTGTGACAACGGACGGCAGCTGGTGTCAGAACAGTGCAGGGATCCGTTGGGCACAAGAACCAAGCAGAGGCTATAAGAGAAGCGAGAAGCAGCGCTGAGGAGAGGGACTCACGCATTTACTATTGATCATCCTTGAGAGCTCACAAGCGACATTGCCAATCTTACGAGAGCCTGATCGTGAATCGAAGAAGAGGAAACAAGAGCAACGTCCTGTGTTTGGAGGAACAAGGCTTGTGCTGCTAGCTGTTCTTGTTGGCTCTGTCTAGAGCAACGTCCTGTGTTTGGAGGAACAGGCTGAGCAGCAAGCGGTTCTTGTTGTCTCTGTTGTCCGGTCTTTGATTCACTGTATTCTCCTTGTCTTGAGCTTATCCTTGTATCTTTGAGACATTCTGTGGAGAGGTTCCTCCACCGAGAAGGAGAAGATTATAGCCGATATTTATCGGGGTCTGATCTGCCGAAAGATCGAGGGATCGTCCACCTTACGGACACGCCGAGGAGTAGGAGCATCATCTCCGAACCTCGTAAATACCTGTGTCAAGCGTGCTGATTTCAGTCTTCGTGTTTCTGATTGTTCATTCCGCTGTGTTAAACGAAGACGAAGGAAGAAAAAGCGAAAAGTGTGGACGGCTATTCACACCCCCCTCTCTAGCCGGTATCCAAGAGATCCAACATTAGTACATCTAAAGCCTACGCATAGAAAGGTGCTCGTCCACTAATGGTCTCCTTTCTAGAACTTTTTGGAGATAGAGACACCCGTCTTATAGTCCAAAATAATAATAAAGAATAAGTACAAATAAGACAACTTAATAAAAAGTAAACTCTCGTGTAACCGATCTAGAAGCCCTTGAGCACGTCACACCCTTTATGGAGCTTCCTTGGTCGCACGAACAAGATGTCATTCATGTCAGCAGAACCACAGGATGAATGGTTGTAGCTATTCATATTTTTCTTATGGTGCACATTGAAGCTTCTTATAAAGACACTTCTGGGTGCCCGGATCCCTTTCCAAGTACTCTGAGCCGATCCGATCTGATCCGATCTCTTCAGTCTTTATCGGGGATAGTTCTTTTTGATCCGGACACCTGGACCATCTAGGAGCGCCTGGACCATTTGGGCGTCTGGAGTAACATCTGAGTGCCCAGATTTACTCAACTCAAGTTTGATTTGAGTTGACCCCAAGCTTGATTCGATTGCTTCTGTTTGTTCCTCTTATGCTTCTTTAGTTTTGCTTCCAACTCTTAGTTCTTGCAAGATAAGCATACAAACACACAAACATCCTAAGCCTACCTATAATCTGTCTGACCTACTAGGCTTACCTAAGTCTTTCCCTATAGGCCTAACCTATTAGGCTTACTCATACCTAACTTTCAGTTAGGACTAGTTATTTCCATAGGTAGACTTCCATCTGCCAAACATCTGATCACCCTTAACCTATTTAGACTTTCTCTTGCCTAGTCTCCAGTTAGGATTAGTCACTTTTATAAGTAGACTTTTCACCTACTAAACATTTGATCACCCTTGACCGTTTGTACTTTCCTTTGTCTAACCTCTAGTTAGAACTTCCTTATCCAGTTTCACTCACTAGGACTTCTTTCCCAACTTCACTCACAGGACTTCCTTGTCCAACCTCCAAGCAAGACTTTCCCTTCCTAGCCTCCAATTAGGACTTTCCCTGCCTAGCCTCTAGTTAGGACTTCTTCTTGCTCGGTCAACCTAATTAGGAAGCTATTCTTCTGGTCAAACTGACCTAACTAGACTTCACTCACATCGAAATATCAAGTCCTATTTCGATCAACCCTTGGTCAAACTGATCAGACCTAAGTGTATTATCAAACATTGAAACTTTAAGGATAGACTAGTGCTCCTTGCATCAACATGTTAGATGTTTATAAATATAACTCTTATGAAGAGTTATTTATAAGATTTAAAACGTAATTTTTTAGTTTAAAACTGTAGCTCCTCTTCATCCTTGCAGATTCTATTAATATTTCTTAACAATTTTTTTCTATTAAACATCTATAAATATATTTCTTATGAAGAGTTATTTATAGGAATTAAAAACCTAATTATTAGATTTTTAAAATCTAACAAAAGTCATCCTCTTTCTCTCTTGCAACCGCCCACAACAAGAAGTTCTCTTCTTGTTGTCGTCACTAATAAGCTAAGGCTTCTTGTTTCCACCGACCAAGAAGCATATTCCAAAGCTTACCTTCGATTTCTAATCCACCTAGGATCAGTACCTCACAAGGGACGACCGTTTCGAAGCCAATGGAAGTTGGAAACTAGCAATGGAAGCAAGGAACGCAAGGAGAAGCAATAGCTGTTTCTCCAGAGAAAGGTATCCCTTCTTCCTTTCGATTTATTTTTTATTTCAGGGCAATTATTGTTGGTGAAAGGAGCACTAGTTTATCTCCAAAGTTTTGATGTTTGACAATACATCTAAATCAGATCTGTTTGACCAAGGGTTGATCTAAATAGGACCTAATGTTTTGATGTGAGTGAAGTCTAGTCAAGTTATTTTGACTAAAAGATTAGCGAGAAGTCCTAATCGATTAGATCGAGCAAGAAGAAGTCCTAGTTGGAGGCTAGGCAGGGAAAGTCCTAACTGGAGACTAGGCAGAAGAAGTCTTGATCTGGAGGATTGGGCAAGAAAGATCTAGTTTGGAGGACTGGAAAAGGAAAAGTCCAAGCAAGTCAAGGGTGGATTAGATGTTTGACAAGTGAGAAGTCTACCTAGGGAAGTGACTAGTCATAACTGGAGGTTAGGCAAGAAAAAGTGCAAACTAGATGTTTGACATGTTGGGATGTATACTAGAATCCTAGCTATGTAAATAAACATTCTGAAATGAGAATCACATTTGATCAATATTTTGCAGTGTCCATTTAATCTATACTGTAGATTAACATGGTGTGCGGAGTCACACACAGAAGACCATGTTATCAGTCCCTTATAGATTATAAGCAGTGTTCACAACCAAGATGGATTGGACAAACCATCGGAGTGGTTGTAGTGTAATTCGATCTTAGTTTATCTTGACTATAGAATTACACTAGTACACTAAGTGTGTATTGAGCAGGACCATCTGAGGATTGTTCGATTTATACTGACTATATAATCGAACTAAACCTCTGTTACTATAGATGTACATGCTCTTAATCCCAATATAATAACAAACACGTGTGCTTAATATGTACTTCTTTAATTCGTCAAAAGGTGAGGTCTAGATCGATAGATCAAAAGGCCCGATGAGTTGGGAAGTAGTATTATGTACATGGTGTGTTGTTGATTATAGAAGGAATCTGTGTCCTATAATCTAGGTTGATGATGTCCCCTTGAGGAGCTCATAAGGATTATCATGTAAACCCTACAGGTGGACCTTGTCCGCATGATAATAAGGTTGAGTGGTACTACTCTTGGATTAGATGTCGATTAAATACGAGTTATCAGTAACTCATTTTAATTGACGGACATACGATATCTTAAACACAGGGAGATTAATGTACTGATAGTAAGAAGGAGCTCATATTGTAATATGGGATTGGTGCGGTAGTTCGATAATAACTCTTTAGTGGCATGAGTTATTATTGATGAACTAAGGTTGTGTGTTCGAGGCGAACATGGGAAGCCTTAGCTCATCAGAAGGCCAAAATCAATTCCTCCTCTAGGTCCCTGTAATACCCGACTTTTCCTTCGATAAATTCTGGATAAATAGTTATGTATATGATAGATTGATGATGATAAAAAGAAATGAATAATTATGTGTTAAGAATGTTGCTTTAATGGGTTAACGCATAAAGGCTTTGCTATAAAAAGAAAAGAGAAAAAGAAAAAGAAATGAGGAGGTGCCAGGGATTGACCCTTGGACCTCCAATATGTAGCAAGCCAAGTTAACCATATGAGATAGTAATGTAATTCTTGTTAAAAGCATGAGGGCAATGCTTGTTAAACCTGAAGGTTTAAGGAATTTCATTAAAACCAAACGGAGAGGCAGAAGTGGGTCTAGGACGTGGGAGGATGGGTTCGTAACCGCCGACCCTTCTCTCTTTATAAACTCTCCTCCTCGCACAAGATGAGTTTTTCCCTTCGTTCTCTAGTTTCTTCTTCTCTGGCCGCCGAAGGTTTTTGAGTCTCTCAACCTGATTCGCAAAGGAAAGCTAAGGAGGTCAAGGAGAAGGCTCGGTATAATCCTTAGAAACTCCAAGATCACGGTAAGTTCCCCTCACCTGCAATATAATGGTTACGCTGATGTTTCCTATAGGTAAATCATGAAAATGCTTATGGTTACGATGATAGTTTTCTGGAAATCATGCCATGTTAATGTGTTTTTTCGGTTTAAAAGGTTACTGTTATAGGATTCATTAATGTTCTTCGTTTAGAAATGTTACTGCCGTAGATACATCATGCTTGGTTAAATACATCATGCTTCGTTTAAAAATGTTACGTGTCTATAGCATGTGTTACGATTTTCGTATGTTATGATAAATAAAACCTAAGGATTCTTTGTTAGATCTTAGGCTGTTAGGTTGTAATCTCGTTAAACTGGTGGTTAGATGTTAATGCCAAGTTTTGGTTAAACAGAACATAACTTAGAATAGAGGAACCCGAGAACAGAAACCCTGGTAATCGACTCGTTGGTCGATTACCAGAGGTGTAATCGATCGCACGATCGATTACACGCTTTAAAGAGAAACAAAAATCGCGACTCTTAATCGATCACCCGATCGATTAAGAGGCCGTAATCGATCGGCTGATCGATTACGAGGCTGTAATCGATCGGTTGATCGATTACCAAGCCTACTGTGGACACCGTAAGAG
This sequence comes from Curcuma longa, assembly GCF_044706935.1. Classification (NCBI taxonomy): domain Eukaryota; kingdom Viridiplantae; phylum Streptophyta; class Magnoliopsida; order Zingiberales; family Zingiberaceae; genus Curcuma; species Curcuma longa. The sequence continues at coordinate 7,013 of NW_027434385.1, forward strand.
GGAATCGATCTTCTGATCGATTAAGCCCTGTAATCGATCGGTTGATCGATTACAGAGGCTACTGTGATAAAAATCTGAACCGAAACCGACCATTTGATCTATATAAAGTCTATCCCTCGATCTTCTGATCGATTGGAGGAGTATAGGTCCACTGGTTGTTGGTTTAGGGTTAATGAAGTTAAGTCTTATGAAGGAAGTACAACCAAACCTAAAGTTAAGGTTTAAACACTGTTAAGCATTATGTTATGTACAATGTTATGATGAATGGATTGAATGACAAGGATGTTCATTATGAAAGATGTATGGAACATTCATGGAAAGGAATGCATAACAAGTATTTTACTTTGAATGAATGGCTTGTACCGGAACCCGAAAGGGATTCCAGGGATGGGCTCCAAAAGTTGCCCCTAGGTCGAAGGACATCTGAGAAGACCTAGTAAACCGTGTAGTCGGGATTAGCTACCTCGTACTACTTGGTATGTGCGCGCAAAAGAAATGAATGGGTACAAGCCAGGGATCCCCAAAGATGTTGATGATTATGTTTATCTATTAAGATAATATTTTTCAAAAAGGCAAAAATGATTTCTATGTTTCATGTATATGATGAAGATGTCAATGATTGATTATGCCTGTTTAGGAAATATGGACATGATGTGTATGTTTATGCTTTTACGAAATGATGGATTTTGTGAGTAGGAAAGGAACTTACTAAGCTTTATGCTTATAGATGCTTTCCTTATATTGCAGATCCAGTTAGCAGGTACTAAGCAGATGGGAGGCAGCAGGACAGGGCTGTGGAGATGTGTGTGGTGGTGACGTGATTAAGCCTTGGCCATGAAACCAATGTTTATTTCGTCATCCTTCCAGTTGATCCCTCCACGTTTCGTGGATCAGTAGTTTATCCATGATCACTGTCTTTCGATCTATCAACTCATTGAACACTATCAGTTGTCATCCATTGTCTACTGTGAGCAAACGGTCAATATTGATCGTCTCGCCGAATTTTATAACAATCTGCATACCACAGACGGTGTTCACTACAGGACACACGTAGCCAAGACTAATATCGACTTTACCTGTCAGATCTTAGCTGATTATCTCGATTGTCGACCTGCCCAGTCAGATTTTGTTTATTTTCCGGCCTTACCCGAGATCCTTCCTCCACCGTTTGATCAAATCACCGTTGATCTGATGCACCAGCAGCTCCTCCACCGTCCCAAACCTGATGGGCCAGATGGCGGTATCACCGCTTTTCGGGCTCTTCGGATGTCTGCTATCGACTACATCTTGTTCAAGATCGTAGTCAACTGTCTTCTACCCATTACCTCTCGAGCACTTGCAGTTATTCGACCCCCTCATCTGTTCATGGTATATGCCCTTCGTCAGCGGCTCGATGTTGATATCGCCGCGAACATTTTTGCCTCCATTATCCATCATAAATCCTCTGTCAATGGGAAAGTTCATATGTCGTAT
>NW_027434386.1:0-2276 GCF_044706935.1 Curcuma longa
TACGAGGTTCGGAGATAACTTGCTCCTACTCCTCGGCGTGTCCGTAAGGTGGACGACTCCTTGATCTTTCGGCAGATCAAACCCCGGTAACACCGGCTAGAAACTTTCTCCTTCTCGGTGGAGGAACCTCTCCACAGTTTGTCTCAACAGATAATGAAATAAAGCACGAGACAAAAGGAGAACCAGAATGTGTCAAAGACTAAGAATGAGAAGAACAACAAAGACCACTTGCCACTCAAGTCTGTCTCTCCAAAACCAGGACGTTGCTCTTCTTCTTCCTCTAGCTTCGACTAACAGATTGATCTCAAGATTTCAGAACAGCGCTTAAAGAATGAACGTTCAAAAGTTGTAAGAGTTGTTTTCCTCAGCGCCTCTTCAACATCTTTTATAGACCTGCATCCTCGATTACAGTGCCCAACGGACTTCTGCCAAAAGCTGCAGCCACCCTTCCCTGCCAACCGCAGGTACTGCTACCAGCTTGCGTGCGCCGTTTACCTGTAATCCTTTTTGCAGAAAAGACTGTTCGAAGATCGCCTTGGAACTTCCACTGTTCGTTTGAAATCTTTCTCCCATACTTGTCCTGTATACCTGCACACTCAAAAGTAGCATTAGAACATTCAACATTAGGACAGTATGAAGAGAAGCAATGTAACAGTCATGTCCGAGCTTTAGCTACCAAAGCATTCTCGGACTTATCAGGTTCTGAGTCACAAAGACTCCCTGATGATCGAGCTACCAAAGCTCATGGTCTCGAGCCGAGCTGCCAAAGCTCTCCCAGGAGACCATCCCGGCCATTCGCACCAAGCTCCCGGCCTACTCAGGTTCTGAGCCACCAAGGCTCCCTGACATCGAGCTACCAAAGCTCACGGTCCCGAGCCGAGCTACCAAAGCTCTCCCGGACCATCCCGGCCATTCGCACCAAGCTCCCGGCCTACTCAGGTTCTGAGCCACCAAGGCTACCTGACATCGAGCTACCAAAGCTCACGGTCCTGAGCCGAGCTACCAAAGCTCTCTCGGACCATCCCGGCCATTCGCACCAAGCTCTCGGCTATTCCGGTCCTGAGCCACCAAGGCTCCTCCTGGACCATCCTGGAGTCAAGCCACAAAGCTTCCAAATTCTCACTCGAGCACTAAGCTCTACGGTCCTGAGTCACCAAGAGACCAATCCAAAGATCAGCTACCAAGGCTTTCTCCATTCGCCATACGAGCACCAAGCTCTCGGCTAACTTCGGTCCTGAGCCACAAAGACTCCTTATCTCTCGGCCAAGGGCAGTACCTTCCCGATTTTACTTCTTCCGATCAGATAACCTCTTTCTCGGACAAGATCTTGCATTTTCCGAGCAAGATTTCATTTCTTTGGTTTAGGCACTCTCCTCCATCTCCTCCGGACCTCCAAGCATTCCCGGGACCTCCAAGCATTCTCCCGGGACAAAACTTCTTTCGGCTTTGTTTCTCCCGGCCAAACACCTCTTCTCCCGGCCAAACACCTCTTCATTCGGCCAAACATTGCTCGATGAAGTTACTCTCTTTCCCGGGCAAAAACTTTCAATGTAACCTTCTCCCGATCAAGTTCCCGGCTTTCCAAACCTCCAGAGAAAACAAAGGAAGGGAGTAACAAGGCGGGTGATCGACCAGCTAGTCGATCACGGCTGATCGACCGGCTGGTCGATGATGCTGATCGATCGGCTGGTCGATCAGCTCATGCTGATCGACCAGTGAGTCGATCAGCAGCCTGGTCCTTCTCTCCTGAACACCCGGACATTGTTCTCTCGGCCCCGGACTTATTGATTCCTATCCTGATAACCTATTTCCCGGGCAAACTCATGAGCATTTCCCGGATAACTTTATGTCAGCTATTCCTTGTCTCCCGGGACTGTCCTGAACAAGATCACCTCTCCCGGGCATGTTTTCCTTCTAAACAGAAGAAGCTCCCTATTCTCGGGAGACTTCTCTTTTTACTTAAACTTCGAGACCTTCTCCCGGCTCTCATGGTCAACATCCCGACTAATCATTTCTAGATATCGGACAAGACTTCCTTTTAACCAGATTTATCACGGCCAGGTCAATATAAATCTTTCCCGATCATGTACTTCTCCCTCATAGCAAACTCAACATGATATGCTCAGCTAGGATATCCATCTCCCGGCCAAGCCTGCATACGTCTTTTATGACCAGAGTAGTTTATCCATGAGACTCACCCGGCCAGTGAGACCTTTACTTGATTTTATTTTTCCTAATAAAGTTTATCTTCTTCCCGGGCAAGAACTTGCCACTGG
>NW_027434387.1:0-1684 GCF_044706935.1 Curcuma longa
CCTCAATCCAACCTCACCGTTTCCTTTTTCTTCAATAGCTGAACCCCAAGTTCGCTGCCGACGCTCGATCCCAACAGCAAAGCAACCACGGCGTCAGCAGGGCACTCCACCGGCGACCACAGCGGAAGATATCAACCTGCGACCTAGACCACTGGTGCCCTAAATCGAGCAAGGTAGCTCAGCAACAGCAAGAAGGATCGGAGCAAAGCAGGGAAATCGGAAAAATACCAAGCAAACAAATCAACTCACGTACGAGGCAGCAGACTCCCAATCGACGACGGCGGTGAGGTCCCAACGTCGAGGGTCTCCGTCTCTACGAAACCAGTCGGCGACGGTCCAAGTACCGAAGCGAATCGGTGGCAGCAAGGCGGCGGTCTTCGGCGAAGGAGGGTCGCTGGCACTAGTGCGACTGGAAATCGGAGGTCGGCGAGGTCGTCCGGCGGATCGGCTCCTTGGCTTCCAACTACGGCTAAGGGCGAAGGACTCGTGCGTCGGCGAAGAAACCACAGCCAAGTCGCGTGATCGGAAGGAGGGGCGAAGCCGACGGGAGAAGGTACTGTCGGTATCGCTTATAGGACGAAGGTGAGTAACGGGATCACGATGAAGAAGCTCGCGATTGGGAAGGACCCCTTAGACCTAATCACTGAACCAGATCCAGCCCAAACCAGCACTGTGGGTTTCAACCGGCCAAATTTAGATTAAACCAATAGGATCCAAACCGGTACTGTAGCAACCCGGTTCAAATTTGGTTCGCTTGGTTCAGGGGTCAAACGATCTTCAATTAAGTCCAAACAAGTTTCGTTTGGTTCGTCTTACAAGTCGAATTTTTCGTATCCATGGCAAAATTTTTCGGTATCGGGGAAGTGAGCCGACGGGCTCGGTGCAATCCGAGGGACGCGGAAGCTACGGAAGAGTACGCCGATGGAGCGAGAAGGACGTGCGCGAAGTCCGAGGGACGAGAATCCGGGAGGAAGCACGCTCGAGGGGCAAAAGGCCGGAGTCGGATTCGGGTGAGCTTAATTCCGGTTGGTCAGAAATCACTCAATCGAAGATTCCACAAAATGTCAACAAAAGTCAAAACTGTTGACTTTGACTTTGACCGTTGATTTTGCCCAGAGAAGAAGACTTGGACTTGGACCGTTTGGACGTGACGGTTGCAGAAAAAAAGAAGAAGAAAAAATAATAAGATTTATCTTTTATCATATAAAAGATAAATACTTATTTTTTATTAAAGATAATTCTCTTTATCTTTTATTAAAGATAAAGTTTATCTTTATTTACTCAACGGCTACGATCAAGCCTATCTCTGTTCAACGGATCAACGACCAAGAGAAAGTTTATCTACGATCAACGATCTAGATCTACTCTCTTGGGCTATAAATAGACTTAGAGTTTTAGAGTTAAATCATTAATTAATTTTGTCATTCTCTCTAAGTCTCTGTGCTACAAGTGTAAAGGCTTCTCCGCCTAAAGGAGTTTTATTTGAGCGTCAATTGCCTTGGAAGAAACGACCGAGTTTGCAACCAAGTTTTTTTTTTAAATGAGTGTCTATTCTGCGACTTTACTTAAACCGTCTATTCACCCCCCTCTAGCCGGTCCAACCCGATCCAACAAGTGGTTGAAAAGCCCTTAACTAGGTGTCACGATAGGGCTTCAAATTGAAATTTGTAGATTTTATCGAAAA
>NW_027434388.1:0-1289 GCF_044706935.1 Curcuma longa
ATCCTATCTTATAGAACAATTGTGCTATGTAACTATCCACTTAAACCTAGTTAGCAATAAAATCCACACTCAAACTAGTTTACTCTAGCAAAACGGCACGGATCAGTACCAAATTGGCACGGAACAGTGCTGGTGAGAAGAAAATCCGGAATTCAGTAAATAGGAATTGGTTAAACAGCACTAATCAAATTCTAAAACAACTCTAAATTCAAACACAAGCTAAACTTGATTCACATGCCAACATTAACAAGAATTCTAAGACATGAAGTTCAGAAAGCACAGCTGAAGAAACTGGAATTGCAGAAATGAAAGTTTTCAGAAATGCAGAAACAAAAGAATGCGTCTAGCCCTCCTTTCTTCCTTCGAATCCCCTCAATTTGGCGTCAACAAATGGTCTAGTCCAACAATGTGGCTTCGACAATCCATATGGCGTCTTCAACGTGGTCTTCGGGTTGTTTTCTCGCTGCCCAAATGCTGAAAAACCCCGAAGAAACCCTCTTCGGTGCGAACAGAACACTGCGCGGACGAGTTTCAGATGCAAAAACCGGATTTCCTCTCTTCTTCGTGCTCCGATTGACTTGCTGGTGATTCCCGGATGCTTGGTGCTCCTAGGAGAACCCCTCAAAGGATTTCAACACCGGACCTTTCTGTGGTTGGCCGGAGCACGCCGAAACAGAGGAGAAAGCCGCCGGAAGAACCCCCGCCGGCGCGCTTCATCCAGCTGCAGGAATATGCCCAAAGAAGCGGCTTCGGACTCCTTGTGGATCAAGGAACACGATGGAAAAAGATTGGGTGGACGGGGCTTTGCCTATTCGTACGTCGCTGAGCAGGGATGCTTCTCGCGGGGACGAAGGTGAACAGTGGCGCAGCCACTGTTCACTCCTAAGTTCGGGTTTTTATAGGCTTAATTAATCAGCGCATCTCAGCCGTTGATCTGAGAATCAACGGTGCAGGCTTGATCTAGGCTTTAGGGCTTCTTAGGGTTTCCAAAAAATTGTGAAATTTTGATCAGGCTCGATCTAAGTCATATCCTCCATGTTGGCTTGATCAATTTGGCAATTTTGACTTCAGTTGACCACGGTTTAGCTTGAGTTGGGTCCGGTTCGAGCCCTAAAATCAATTAAAACCAAATTAATGCAAAAATTGCCATAAAATCATGAAAATTAGAATCAAGCCTCAGATTATGCAATATAGAACAATTAATAATGAATCGATTCATTTTATAATATAATTTCATGTAAAAGCCCAAAAATAAATCGATTAAAATCATAAAAAACCCTAAGTTATCA
>NW_027434389.1:0-2702 GCF_044706935.1 Curcuma longa
CTCCTTTATATTGATTTTAGGTAAATATCTCCTTTATATTGATTTTAGGTAAATATCTCCTTTATATTGATTTTAGGTAAATATCTCCTTTATATTGATTTTAGGCTTAGTCGTAAATAGCCCCTTTGGCTATTTATATGCCTCTGCGTAGCAGAGGTACTTATCTTATATTATATACAGTTAGTCTACGCCAAAGGGGCTATTTCTCTCCTTTAGTCGTAAATAGCCCCTTTGGCTATTTCTTCTACTCAGCATAGCTGAGGTCTTTATATTATAGTAAGAGGGATTAGAACTTAATTATAGTAAGTAGGGCCTTTGGGGCTATTTATCTCCTTTCGTAAATAGCCCCAAAGGCTATTTATATGCCTCAAGGAGATAAATAGCCCCAAGAAGATAAATAGCCCCAAGAAGATAAATAGCCCCTTTGGCGTAGACTAACTGTATATAATATAAGATAAGTACCTCTGCTACGCCTCTTTGAGTCGAAAATAGACCCAAAGGCTATTTATCTTCTCTGCATAGCAGAGATATTTCTATTTTAGTAAGATGGTTTATTCTACGCCTTTGGGGCTATTTATCTCCTTAGCCAAAGGGGCTATTTACGACTAAGTAGACTAACTGTATATAATATAAGATAAGTACCTCTGCTATGCCTCTTTGTGAGTCGAAAATAGACCCAAAGGCTATTTATATGCCTCTGCGTGGCAGAGGTACTTATCTTATATTATATACAGTTAGTCTACGCCTTTGGGGCTATTTATCTCCTTAGCCTTTGGGGCTATTTACGACTAAGTAGAATAAACCATCTTACTAAAATAGAAAGACCTCTGCTATAACTTACTGGTTTGGGAAGCCCCTATTGAGTCGAAAATAGACCCAAAGGCTATTTATATGCCCCAAAAATATAGTAAGTTGTGGCAGAGGTACTTATCTTATATTTAGTAGGATTAGTCTACTTAGTCGTAAATAGCCCCAAAGGCTATTTCTTCTACTCAGCATAGCTGAGGTCTTTATATTATATACAGGCAGATTAGAACTTAACTTAATGTTATGGGGGGCCTTTGGTGCTATTTACTTCTTGGGGCTATTTATCTCCTTAGCCAAAGGGTCTATTTTCGACTCAAAGAGGCGTAGCAGAGGTACTTATCTTATATTATATACAGTTAGTCTACATAGTCGTAAATAGCCCCTTTGGCTATTTATATGCCTCTGCGTAGCCGAGGTACTTATCTTATATTATATACAGGCTGATTAGTCTACGCCAAAGGGGCAATTTCTCTTCTCGGGGCAATTTCTCTCCTTTAGTCGTAAATAGCCCCAAAGGCTATTTCTCTACTCTGCATAGCAGAGGAACTTATATTATATACAGGCGGATTAGTCTACGCCTTTGGGGCTATTTATCTCCTTTCGTAAATAGCCCCTTTGGCTATTTATATGCCTCTGCGTAGCAGAGGTACTTATCTTATATTATATACAGTTAGTCTACGCCTTTGGGGCTATTTATCTCCTTTAGTCGTAAATAGCCCCTTTGGCTATTTCTCTACTCTGCGTAGCAGAGGTACTTATATTATATACAGGCGGATTAGAACTTAATTATAGTAAGTAGGGCCTTTGGGGCTATTTACGACTAAGCCTAAACCAAAAATCTAGTAAATTATGCAATTTCACTCCTCAATTGTATATATTAGGGCCCTGTATATATATTGGGGAGATAAATAGCCCCAAAGGCTATTTACGACTAATCCAATCGCCAAATATATAGTAAGGGGCGTAGCAATTTCACTCCCCAATATATAGTAAGGGTAGCAATTTCACTCCCCAATATATAGTAAGGGTAGCAATTTACGCCAAATATATAGTAAGGGCCGCCATACTATAATATAAGTTCAAATATATAGATATAGTAAGGGCCGACCGCCAAATATATGGTGGGGCCGCCATACTATAATAAATTCCCGATATATTAGGGCCGCCTTACTATAATATAAGTTCCCAATATATGGCCCTAAAGAATATAAATTCCGCCATACTATAATAAATTCCCGATATATTAGGGCCGCCATACTATAATAAATTCCCAAAGGAGATAAATAGCCCCAAAGGCCCTGCATTCATAATATAAGTTCTAATCCGCCTGTATATAATATAAGTTCCTCTGCTACCCCTGTATATATATTGGGCAGATAAATAGCCTTTGGGGCTATTTACGACTAAAGGAGATAAATTGCCCCAAAGGCGTAGACTAACTGTATATAATATAAGATAAGTACCTCTGCTACGCAGAGGCATATAAATAGCCAAAGGGGCTATTTACGACTAAGCCTAAAATCAATATAAAGGAGATATTTACCTAAAATCAATATAAAGGAGATAAATAGCCCCAAAGGCGTAGACTAATCCGCCTGTATATAATATAAGTTCCTCTGCTACAATTTACTAGATTTTTGGGCAGATAAATAGCCAAAGGGGCTATTTACGACTAAGCCATACTATAATATAAGTTCAAATATATAGTAAGGGCCGACGACTATCAGCCATACTATAATAAATTGCCTTCTCCTCTCTCCCTATGGTCGAACCCGAATTTAACTAAGGAGATAAATAGCCCCAAAGGCGTAGACTAACTGTATATAATATAAGATAAGTACCTCTGCTACGCAGAGGCATATAAATAGCCTTTGGGGCTATTTACGACTAATCTT
>NW_027434390.1:0-4958 GCF_044706935.1 Curcuma longa
TGTAAAATAATAACAAAGTGACGGGGGAACAACTTTTGCCATTCGGTTAACTTAACCATTATTTTAATGTGGTAGAAATATGTTTTCTATGGTTTTGATAAATGAATCGAGTGGGTAAGTACTTAGATATGTATATTTTTGTTGAGTTTTTCTATGCGCATTTTAAAATTTTATATTGATAAATAAGAAGTAGAAATATAATAATCTAAATTATTATAACACACGCATCAAAATCACACGAACATACACACGCGTGTAGACATAATCATAAAAAAGGAAATAAATAAATTATACTTGTTGGATGACGTGGAAGCGAAAAAGACATCAACCCCTCCACTCATATCCTCTGAGATCTCCGTGAGATGACTTCACTAAGTCACATGTCATGTCTCCGTTTCGATACTAGTTGAAGGAAGGAGACAAAGCGATCTAAGAGAGAACCATAATTCGATTTGGTATTCGAGCGGCTCAAAGCAATCCGATGATACGAAAGGTACTGAACAAAGGTGATGAAGTCGTCGTTCGAAGGTCGGATGACTCACTACCTATAAGGAGCAGCAAGATTAATGGTCGTCGAAATTTCAGACAACAATAATTGCTTGCATCGGATCAATAGCCAAGGGAAGAGGAAGAAGAACCCCACGACTAGAACAACCTTTACTCTCCAAGTTGTTGTTCGACGACTCCTTGGTGTGCTGCCGACTATGACCTACAACCACTCCACTTTGGACGGTGGACAACCGATGGAGGAAGGGAAGCCAGTGGCCTAATGTCATCAGAATTCTGACAACAATAATTGCTCGCTGGAACACTAGCCAAGGGAAGAGGAAGAAGAACCTCACGACTGGAACAACCTTTACTCTCCAAGTTGTTGTTCGACGACTCCTTGGTGTGCTACCGACTATGACCGACAACCACTCCACTTCGGACAGTGGACGACCAATGGAGGAAGGGAAGCTAATGGCTGACCCCTCTTGGACGACGGCGGCACCACCAAAGGTGTAACGCCCGTAAATTTTACATAGATTTTCATAAATTTCAAAAAATATATATATATATATATAAAGCAAAAATAAATAAAAAGTGTAGAAGCCAGGATTTGACCCTGGAACCTCTAGGATGCAAAGTTGATAGTAATAGCCAGTGCTCCAGTAGGAGTTTCCTATTAAACAAGGGGAAGCGATTATAATTATACCAGTTAGAGACGAAAAGATGTTTTAACTCCTATTAGTATAAAAGGGGAATTAGAGAGAAAACGAGGGTTTTTCATTTGGGGTTCGTTCCTTCTCCTTGGGCGGCGGAAATTAGAAGAAAACCTAGGTTTTCTTCTTCCCTCTCCTTCCTTGTGGTGGGCAGTCAAGAGAAGGGAGTTAGGGAGCCTTATTGGTGGGATTCGGACACGCCGACAAGGATCCTCTAAACACGCTAGTGTTTTCTCGGAGTCTTCGACCTTAGGGTTCGTTGTAAGTACAAGAACAAGGGGTAAGTACTTCTCACCTGCAATAAGAGTAGTTTTTGAAGTTTTTCCTTGCTATAGTAGAATGTTAAAGAGTTATTTTCGCTTCACACATGAGAACCTCGATTTATATGCATGTGGGATGATAAAACCTAGATTTATATGCATGTGGAATGATAGAACCTAGATTTATATGCATGTAGAATGAAAAAAAGGGCATATCAAGTGTTTGAAGAAATGCCAAGGCATTCTAGCATATGAGTACAAAGGATAAAAAGTTATTTTACTTTGAAGAGGCTGGTACCCGACTTCCAAGGTTGTCGTAAAACAAATCCAGGTGACCAATTCCAAGGTCTTGGCCCTGGTAAGACCAAGGTCTTTGCCCTCGTAGGACTGGTGGCTCGCTACCCCAGTTTCTATTAGGGAGCGCGCTTTGGTACTATGCCTAGGGCCCAAGAGAAGTTGATTATGTATTTTGAAGTAAATTTATAAGTAAAAGCAAGTTTCCATTATTTACAAGTTCATGAAGTAAAAGTTTAAGCAAGTTCATTATTTACATGTTACTTGAATCCCAGTACAAGTTATTGTGAATGTAGAAAGCATGTGTTTTCTTTTAAGAGCATGAAAGTTTTAACAGTTACATGTGCTTTTCTTCGTGTTCTTGTGAGTTAGAAAGTGCTTACTAAGCTATCCGCTTATAGTTGCATTCCTCTTATTGCAGACAAAGGAAAGGAAAAGCTAAACTAAAGAAGAAGGCGGCAAGGATGGACGTTGGTGTGTGTGGCAACGGAACCGCGGAAGAATATTAAAATTTGCATTCTTAAGTTGAAATAAAAACCCCTTCCATGTTATTTATTTGCTTCCGTATGTTAGAGTGCATTGATGATCGTTTAATGGTTTATGCGTAGTAAATTGTTTATCCATGCTTAGAACTAAGTTGCATTGTAGATTGATGATATGTGCACTTTAATTTGGTCATTGAACCATATAAGAATGTCGTATAATGTGAGTAGTAGCACTATAGATTGTATTTAAGGCTTAAATATCAAAGTAGAAACTCTAGAAACCCTGTCCCAGAGGTACCAGTCGACTGGTACAGTGACCAGTCGACTGGCCACGGCGAATCGAGCGAAACAGAAAGTTTAGTCGAGTGCCAGTCGAGTGCCAGTCGACTGACAGCAGTCGACTGGTATATATAGCAGTCGACTGGTAAATCATAACAAAGAAAACTGTGGACTGTTGGTAAGCAATAAAATGTTCTAGTGAGAGGTCTCTAGTTCAAACCTTGATTCCTCCATATTTATTTATATTTTTATGAATAAAGAAAAATATAATAGTTTAGGCTCTATAATTATCCATGTTAATAAACACATAAATACATTGAATTAAGTTTAGATTTTATGCATATAAATAATTCTTGCATAAATTTGTATCCATTAGCCCAAAACCTGAATCATTACCCTTAAGTTTGGTTAAGAACAAACCATGTTGGTTTAAAATCAAATTATTTTTTAATTAAAACTAAACCAATTTGGTTTATAATTAAATCAAAGAGGGTCCACGTCATCTTCAAAAGACGTGGCCCATCTTCGCTTTCATTCTGATAAAATATTTTCCATATTTGTCGTTCATCTGGTTCAACCATACTCAATCTTTCTCGATATGAGAATCCAATTCTCAAACTCAATTTATGTCTTTTGGATAAACTCATAGTGCATGTGACCTTATAGATTTTTGATTTATGTTGGCCCTCCATAATTAATTATTAATTATGGATTGGCTATGAGTAGCACCTAACAGTACATCATGATCTTCAATTAATTAAAAAATCATAATTGATTCTAGAACCACTTTTAAACCCTTCAGCAATTACAGTTGTTCGTGTATTTTTTCCTTTCATGCATCTTATATTCGCTTAGTTTAGGATATGGTATATATGTTAGTCCTCACTAGGTTGACTATGCTACACCTAACTCAAGCAATAGTTTTTTGTCCCATGGATTCATATTACTCAAACATTTGTCCAAGAGGATCATCCTCTTGATGTGTTTCTGCTTTGGTCAAAACTTATGAATAACAATCCAACAAGTGACCATAGGGTATACATCTCCTAATAAAAGGAGTGTGAATCCTCTATGGGTTACTCAATCACTTTCGGACACTTCGACATATATCCAATCATCTTGAGGCCACACTTTCAAAGAGATGTTTGTTTAAGATGTCAAAATATAAATCTCCATGACCAAAATGACTTGAATTCCTTAAGTCGAAGGAAATTTACACTCGAGTTGCAATGAGATCTTCATAGACATTTATAAAATCATATGAAGTCTCATGGTAGGCCACATCAGATGAACTTGTTACCCTTAATCAGCATCCATATGTTAACTCTCAACATCCTAAAATTTTCAGCCAGTTAGGATCGACTACTTGGTAAAAACTAAGGAGCCTAACATATGCTAGTTTTATAAAATCAATGATGTCCAGTCTCATCAATTCATCGATTAGGAAATATTTCAATATGTACATAATTACATATGTAGAGATACCCACTAATTATGATTCAATCATAATTTCTCTCATGCTATGCATTATATTGTGGGCTTTATTAATTGAGTTTAAGATCTAATTAGATACATAGAGAATATACAATCAAATAGTAATGTTATTTATCCAATAGATATTACATTATTTAAGGTGATTGCTTTAAGATACCTCTCAAATATAATGCATCTGATGACCACTGAGATCGTGTACTTGGAGGTCTTGATGGAGTGGAGAATGGAGCTAATAAGACTCGATGTGATCAAGTTATGGGCTGCTTCGTGAGGAGCTCATTGCTCGAGAACTTGTCCTTGATTGAATTGATGCATTGGAGCTCAAGGAGGAGCCTGAAGGAATCAAGAGTTTGAGCAGTGGATCGAGTGTTGGTGTTGGAGCTCATGGATCTTGTTGTCTTAGAGCTAGCTTTGGTTGAGTTGGTGCACAAAGGTTTAGGGAGGAGTTGGATAGATTCAAGGGTTATGGATTATATAGCAGTGTTTCTATGGATCAGGTTATAGGATCATAGATGAGACAAACAGGGGTATAGCCAATAATGTTAATCTCTTGTTTGTCTTCATAATCATGTTTAATCATGTTAGTATGTAGCAAAATCAAAACATGAACACAAGATACACAAGGAAATCGAACATGGTAATTTACATTGTATACTCCACAACTTATGATTCAATGAGTGATATGTGTGATTCATGCATATATTTTTGATGTTATTTAGCATGCATCTATTGCATTATATGAGCATATTTTGTATAGTTTCTTAACTTTTGCACTCTTTTTATCATTTAGTTTAGAAAATTATTCTTTTTGTATTTTATTAACGGGATGTGAAGTTAGAGCTCAATTTGAGACGCCTTGGAAACGTGCATTCTAGTATGATGCATAGTCTGGTCATATTCCCTGACATAACCATGCATCACTTGTGGAGCAAAACAAGCAACGG